>NC_090725.1:291493759-291541259 GCF_036898095.1 Palaemon carinicauda | reverse complement strand
GTTCAAAACTGCACCAAATGTTTTTATATTGAACAGGATGACTTGAGTCTTTTTATAGTTATATATGAATTATGTTTTAATGTTGTTAATGATTTTTAAAACATTTAATTTAAATTTTTCATTACTTATACCGTTTATTTATTTCCTTGTTTCCTTTCCTCACTGGGCTATTTTTCCCTGTTGGGGCCCTTGGGCTTATAGCATCTCGCTTTTCCAACTATGGTTTTAGCTTGGCTAGTAATAATGATAATAATAGTTGAATCATTGGTTAAGAAGGTTCTAATATATATATATATATATATATATATATATATATATATATATATATATATATATACACACACACACACACACACACACACACAAACACCAGTAAGCTAATTACCCAATACAGGCGACTCAAAACCAAAACTAAATAGCAGTCACTATCGCATTTCCCTTTTAATTATTGGTTTAAGGATGAACACTAATGCAAATTTTCTTTTAGAAAAATCTGATGCAGACCGAAAATTGTAAAATCAAAATAGGATGTGGTGTGATCCAATATCGCTGATGTTAACGCATTCGCTGTAAGAGTTAAGACGTACAGATATTTTCAAAATGTTAATAAGAGAAGAAAGTGGAAGTAAATCTTAGAGAATATAATAAATGCAAATGGAATATTAAAGAAAATAGAGATATAACTCTCAGTATGGATGGTAAATAAAATGGTAGCCATTATATTGTAGAGATACTTGGAAGTAAATGAAATCATTGTTGGTGTGACCCATTTCGCTGTAAGAGTTAAGACGTGAAAATATTTTCAAAATGTTAGTAAGAGAAGAAAGTGGAATTAAATCTTAGAGAATATGATAAAGGCAAATAGAATATTAAAAAAAAAAAAAACTTTCAGTATGGACTCGTGAATAAAATGGTAGCCATTATTTTATAGAGATACTTAGAAGTAAATGAAATCATTGTTGGTAAGACGATAGAAGGGGAGAGTCGATGGATAAGTGAAGCAAGGAAAGTAATAGGGGCTGTACAATAGCTTTGGAAGAGGAGTGTCTTTGGCACCAAAAGTCAAATGCAGGAAGGGACTGTTGAATCAAAACATTTTTATTGAAGTCAATCAAGACACCTTTACTGAAGTGTGCTGTAAATGTCAATAAAGCGCTCGGGGAGCACGAGATGCAGAAACGAACGGTTTCCGAAGTATGTGTGGAGCAGGAAGGGTTGGGAAACGAGATTTGTAGAAGCGTGAAGATACCATAAAAATGTTAACACAGAGGGAAAAGTCGATAAAGGAGTTTTTAATTAATTGAGCCATGCGGAAAGTACGGAGGAGGTGGTTATACTGGCCCTAAAAAAGGTAAATATTATATAAAAAAAAAAAAAAAAAAAAAAAACACACACCGAATGGAATACGGGTATTGTACAATCGCCCTTAAAATGCATTAAAATTATCTGATATGAGGATAATCTCCCCTGTCATGAATATTTCTTACATAAATGCATAACATTCATGCACTTAACACTATACATATCTTTGCGTAGTTTTTATTTTCTAAGAAAGGATCAATAGGAAAAAAACTAAACGGTTTCACAAAACTATTCAACGCCATCAGTAACCAGAATTGTTCATTACACAGGTCAATATAAAATTAAATATTATTTGTTGTAGAGAAAAGTAAGCAAAGATTCCCTAGTCATTTTTATTTAATTCCCCTCATTGTCAAGTGTAAACAATTATCGTTATCATATATGAGATTCAATGACTTCTAAATATATCTGTAAATCACAGTATTTCTTCAGTAGAGAAAATTGAGAAATCATTTTCATCGTTACTGCACGTGCAGTAATTGCCGACGCAAAATTTGTTCTCGTAAATATTATTTCTCTCACCAGGGGAAAATAAACGATCTACTTCGGTCGTTATTTAACTAAATTAGTTCCTCTGCTCTTAAACTTAAGAACTACAACTCTCATTCTCAAGCACTGGGAAAAAATTTCCACCAAATTTTGAAATTCTCTTGTTTTTAAATTTCCACCAAATTTTGAAATTCTCTTGTTTTTAAATTTCCACCAAATTTTGAAATTCTCTTGTTTTTAAATTTCCACCAAATTTTGAAATTCTCTTGTTTTTAAATTTCCACCAAATTTTGAAATTCTTTTGTTTTTAAATTTCCACCAAATTTTGAAATTTTCTTGTTTTTAAATTTCCACCAAATTTGGAAATTCTCTTGTTTTTAAATTTCCACCAAATTTTGAAATTCTCTTGTTTTTAAATTTCCACCAAATTTGGAAATTCTCTTGTTTTTAAATTTCCACCAAATTTTGAAATTCTCTTGTTTTTAATATAAACAGTTTTTCTGTCTTGCTCACTAAATCTATCTTAATGATCTTAGGAAAATAGCAATGCTTCAACCACCGCATGAAAGTAAAAACTAAATTTTTCATTGAGAAATAAACTGAGTGAAGAGATGCCTTTCGAAAGAAAGTATCCCTATTTCATCATAGTTTCACCACAATAAATATATTTCTCTATACACTGTAATATAGGCTGTTTTGCACTCGTCTTCAGAAGCTTTTGAAAGAAATGTAAATGATCAGGCACAAAATCGTTCTTTCATCTTCCTTGTGGTCTTATGCACACATAACCTCTGTATCGCTTAAGATTGTTGTAGTCAGGATATCAGTATTTTAGAAAGGCTCTCTAAGGTTTATGAATGAAGAAATCAATTACTATTGTTATACTATGCAAAACATACGCACACACGTGTGTGTGGGGGGGATGGGTCATTATCAATGACTATAATAGCTAATAATCTTGGGCTATGGAAACGTTTAAAAAGTGGAATAAGGTAACATGCGAGATGAACATATTCACTATTAATAAATTGGTTATGAAAAGCACATACATATAGATAGAGGGTTACAAGGAGTTACAAGGATTTTGGATGACTCAAAGACTTTTTAGTCCATCTACGGAGACGCCATTTGCTCTATGGTAGAACAATTCAGCTTAGGCATTTAAAGTTCTTGTGATCTTGTCTAACTTATTCTTGAACTCGTTTACCGTGTTACTGCTTACTACATCAGCTGGAAGTCTATTCCAAGTATTTGTTATTTTGTATGTAAAGAAATTACCACACTGAGTGGTGTTGTATCTTTTCAATTCCAGTTTGAGAGAGAGAGAGAGAGAGAGAGAGAGAGAGAGAGAGAGAGAGAGAGAGAGAGAGAGAGCAAACCTAAGTACGACATATTACACGACTTGGCTTTTAAATACGAATAACTGCATATGCAAAAGGGACATATTGGAAACTTAATGCCTTTAAACAGTCAAGGGAGTATACTATATATAATAAAAATATGAAAGGAAACACCAGATGCATTACAAGAAAGAAAGCAAAACTCTTCATGCATTAAATAATTATAACTACTCCAGCAAATAGCTTTTCACTAACCAGTATCGTTAATTTAGTTTCTGAATACTACAAATAGAAACACCCGAATAATTATTAGCTAATTTTCTTAACAAAAGACAAAAATGGAATGATACATATTTATAAAAAAAAAAAAAAAAAAAAAAAAAAAAAAAACTAATAGTTTTCCTTGATGAACTTCTAGAGGGACTGTGTACAATGAATTTATGGAATGACAAAAATCCAAAACAAGAACACGTACGTAATATGAAAGGGGTTCAACCACAATCTTTTCCTGAACACCTGAAACTGACAATGCCATAAAGCAGTGGATCAACACAAATTCATGGAATATAGAGCCTTCTCATCCTCTGGGTATCCGACAATCAGGGTTTAATAAAATACACATAACATCTCTTTCCCTTCCGGATAATTTTAGTTGAAAACCACATGAGTTTACAAGTAGGATGAGCGAAGGTAACGAATGAATGTTTGACGTAATGAAACACTGTAATATTAAAGCTCCCTTGTGCGATAGCATGAGAGCTGGGAGTGATACCGACGGAGAGAGGGTCAAAATGGTTAGAAGCGTGGGCCCACAAAGTCAATATTTACTTAAGCCTACCACTCCTGACATAGGACAATGTCCGCACTTCAGCCTCGATTGATGAATAGCAGTCACCACACTGCGTGTGTGTGTGTGTGTGTTCAGGTTCACAGGGCCGTGATTTAATTCACGAAATTAACCAGGAGCAGGCATTAAAGAGGAAGGGCAGGGGGGCTAGTTTGAGGGAGCTCAAACCATTAACAGGCCTGCAGTCCATAAATACTTTGGGCAGAGTTTGCTTAGTAAACATAGAAGCAACCAGCAGCCATTTGCAGTTTCTTTCATTGCACCCTTATTCAACGAGTACCTTTGGGACTTGTTCATGCCGAATTAAAAGATGTTCGAAATATTAGATGATCAAAAGAATGAGACTATTTTTGTTTCCTCAATTGAATATATGTTCATTGTTTTACAACAAATTGATAATATTCATTTGGTTAAAAATTCTACATTTGAAATTATTAACTCATAGAGGAATACATGTAAACAATCCATAAAATATTTTCAAAACAGAGCGTGTAAAATTAAAAATAAACATAGCAACTGCTATCAGATTTTACAAACAACAACTTTTTCAGAGGAATAAACTCCCAATTCAGAGCTTCAAACCACCCTACATAAAGCATTTTAATTAGCAACAGTTTACCCCCCAATTTTAAAGGAAATATTTCATCACTATATTACATGTACTCTTGTGCTTCCTAAATATTATGCTCTTTGCGTTCGAACACCAATGTTATACAGGTTCTCATCAATCTATCCACTCACATTCTCCCTACGAGATCAAGCACATTAAAATAACATCCATCTATACTACCTCTTCGCCTTTAATAGACAGTTCTAATTCACCTAAATAGGTATGGCGAAGGTAATCATTTGTTCCCTAGTTTTCAGTTTATCTTTCACAAGGGCCCTGGGTTATGTGATGAACTTTTCACTACGCTATAGAAAAATTCTTTGATTGTGGTTAGGAAGTTACTATGAATGACCTTAAATTTAGTGACTGGTTTATAAACTTAAACACATGGGAGGGGATGTCTTTTCTTAGCATCATAGTTGATTTTTTAAAATAATAGACTGCAGAAATTAGTTGTTGATGCGGGCACCCTAGTGACTTTAGAATTGTAATATCTGGAGTTCCCTAGGGTAGTGCTCTGGCACCTTTACTTTTCCTTCTATATACACATATGAGATTTGAGATAGAAAACAAGCTGGTAGCATATGCAGATGATGCTTTCTTTGCATCAATTCAATCTGGTGAATATAGACCTATAGTTGCCGAATCTCTTTACAGATATCTGGCTAAAATCAGACAAAGGTGCAAATTATGGGAGATGAAGTTAAACCCTAACAAAACTCAAAGTATAATTGTCAGCAGGTTAATGAAAAGGCTCCTCAACATCAGGATCTTTTTAATGACAAGGTCTCTTTAAATACATAATTATGACTAATTTTAAATTCTAAGTTGTGATTCTTGATTGCAAATTTACTTTTGAGAAACGCAATTGGTCTTTTTCTTCTTCAATTGCACAATAAAATGGCTTACTGAGAAAGTCGTTTAATATCTCACGATAGAGTTTGTTTTATTTCATTTTTTTTAATCTACCTTGTTTTGTGTATTATTCTCCTATCTGGTCTTCAGCTACTGACGCTCATCTTAATTTGTTGGATAAAAGCTTGTGGTCTATTGAATTCCTTATTTCTGGTATGAATATCAATCTCTGGTACCGTCGTTCAGGTATTTATTTTTTCATGTTGCATAAGCTTTGTTCAGACCATTCGTTGCTTTCATATCAACCCAGGCTGTACCATACTGTCCGTAGGGGAAGGTATACAGTTAATTTTAACAGTTTTTCCTTTCCCATAACAAGGCTCAATATTACTGTACACGGTATTCTAGAAGTTTTATTCCAGGTTTGAGCAGATCGTGGAATAATTTTCTTAATCTGGCAATAGAATCATTGAAATTTCAGAAGTTTAATCTTGCTGCAAATTATTTTCTGTTGAAAAAGGTTGACATAAGTCTCTCACCATACGCAACCAGACAACATGCAGCTTGAGTGACCTCTAGCCAAGCGTTAGAGAGAGAGAGAGAGAGAGAGAGAGAGAGAGAGAGAGAGAGAGAGAGAGACCGAAAAAAAATTAAATAAAGAAATCGTTATCAGGGCTACCATGCACGCACGACCAATAAAAATTTCCGGCCTGGAATAAAAGTTCGTCCTGAAAAGGATTACAATGGAGTCTCAACCGGTACTCCCATAAAAGCCAATTAATGGCCCATAAAAACCTGCGGATTCCATGCAAATCTCGGGGAAAATACAAACGAAAAACAAACAACGCTAAATAACAGCACACCGAAAGCTCTTTCTCTCTCTCCTTCCCTCTGGGTCGCTTGCCACCACCCCTTACCAACAGCAACGACATGGACACAAAATCTCTCTCTCTCTCTCTCTCTCTCTCTCTGACCACTACTGACTTTTCCTTCCACATACACACTCTCACACACTTTTCATGGGGCAAGGGTAGAATAAGACAAAACTTTAATAGGATTTTTTTTTGCCTTTCTTATCCAGTTAAAAACGTTGTTGAATGCAAATGTAAGCTTAAACTTTTGATCAACTACAATAAAAAAAATTATTCCACAAGGTAAATAAAAAAAAAAAAAAAAAAAGTAATCGAAAAATTTTTCTATTTTTCATATATATTCACGCACTAACACAAAAAAAAAAAATATATTTGAAATAGATATCAACACAACGCACGCATATGCGTGTGTGTGGATGTGTGTGCGTGTGTGTGAGCGTGCACGCATATGCTGGTTCATATTATTAAGTCTCATATATATTTTGTTTATATTTCTATGAGGATAAAATTTCTGAGAAATGTGTTAATTGTCGATTACATACTGCTTTTGGTTGTGAAATTATCTGAGCTATTATAGCACTGCACGTGTGTGCGAAATTGGTTGATATATATGCTTACTACAGACGTTATAACATACAAGAAACAATTGAATAATAAAACCACTGCCTCTTCTCGATGGAGGGAATTATATTCAACACACCCAGTCATCAATGAAACACCAAGATTTTGTTCAAAAGGAAAAAAGCTTTAAGGAAAGTATTTCCCCGACCTACAACACAACCAACTAGTTAAATCGATGCAAGTGGGAAGGAAAGGAGGGGGAACAGAAGAGAGAGGAAAGAGAGAAGAGACGGCGGGAGCAAAGAGCAATATCAGGGTCTTGCCTAAGGGGGGGGGGGAGAGAGAGAGGGAGAGAGAGAGGGAGAGAGGGAAGTCTGCTGAGAAGGAGAGATGGTCCGAGGCAGTAATGGAGTTAGGTAGGACCCTGTATAATTCTCTCATTCTCATAAACCTTTGCCAAAAGACGGTGTGTGGGGGAAGGGAGGGGTGGGAGACGTAATGTTGGATTGTTGTTGACATTTAAAGGTCGCTGTTGACCTCCTTAGGTCATGTAAAGGGATTATTTTTATTTTTTTCTTGGATTCTAGGATCCTACTTACTTCCTAAATTATCAAGGAAATGTGTGGGGAGGAAAGTCATATTTTTAAAGTCCTTTCGTATTCAAAATTAATAAAATTCCATTTTATAGGTGGTCTAGCAACATATTTTTCAGGCCTACGAGAAAAATAAGTATAAATCTCTAAGTGAACGTTTCGATTATTATTATTATCATTATTAATTGCTAAGCTACAACCCTAGTTGGAAAAGCAGGATGCTATAAGCCCAGGGGCTCTAACAGGGGAAATTATATTATATTATATTTAGTTACAAATACTTCTTTTACAGTCTCATATCCCAAAAATCAACTATAGCATTTTCACATTCATATTATCCCACTTACGGGCTGCCAACGCTAGAGTTCATGTGCCAACCATGTGTTGGGGGCAATCTAACAACAACAACAACCTATATCACAGGTAAGCTTACTCATTCAGGAGTGAATGGAGAATTAAAACAAAAGAGGGAAGAAAATAAGACGTAAATGATCGCCAGCCCTCGTGAAAGAATTAGTTAAGCGACATGATGTAAAGGTAAAAAGAGATATTCTATAGATTGAAAATGTGTGTATATAAAAAAAGAGCCTGTTTGTAGAAAGAATTAGTCAAGCGACATGATGTAAAGGTAAAAAGAAAGATATTCTATAGATTGACAATGTGTGTATATAAAAAAAGAGCCTGTTTGTAGAAAGAATTAGTCAAGCGACATGATGTAAAGGTAAAAAGAAAGATATTCTATAGATTGACAATGTGTGTATATAAAAAAAAAAAGAGCCTGTTTGTAGAAAGAATTAGTCAAGCGACATGATGTAAAGGTAAAAAGAAAGATATTCTATAGATTGACAATGTGTGTATATAAAAAAAAAAAAGAGCCTGTTTGTAGAAAGAATTAGTCAAGCGACATGATGTAAAGGTAAAAAGAAAGATATTCTATAGATTGAAAATGTGTATATATAAAAAAAGAGCCTGTTTGTAGAAAGAATTAGTCAAGCGACATGATGTAAAGGTAAAAAGAAAGATATTCTATAGATTGACAATGTGTGTATATAAAAAAAAAAGAGCCTGTTTGTAGAAAGAATTAGTCAAGCGACATGATGTAAAGGTAAAAAGAAAGATATTCTATAGATTGACAATGTGTGTATATAAAAAAAAAGAGCCTGTTTGTAGAAAGAATTAGTCAAGCGACATGATGTAAAGGTAAAAAGAAAGATATTCTATAGATTGACAATGTGTGTATATAAAAAAAAAAGAGCCTGTTTGTAGAAAGAATTAGTCAAGCGACATGATGTAAAGGTAAAAAGAAAGATATTCTATAGATTGACAATGTGTGTATATAAAAAAAAAGAGCCTGTTTGTAGAAAGAATTAGTCAAGCGACATGATGTAAAGGTAAAAAGAAAGATATTCTATAGATTGACAATGTGTGTATATATAAAAAAAGAGCCTGTTTGTAGAAAGAATTAGTCAAGCGACATGATGTAAAGGTAAAAAGAAAGATATTCTATAGATTGAAAATGTGTGTATATAAAAAAAAAAGAGCCTGTTTGTAGAAAGAATTAGTCAAGCGACATGATGTAAAGGTAAAAAGAAAGATATTCTATAGATTGACAATGTGTGTATATAAAAAAAAGAGCCTGTTTGTAGAAAGAATTAGTCAAGCGACATGATGTAAAGGTAAAAAGAAAGATATTCTATAGATTGACAATGTGTGTATATAAAAAAAAAGAGCCTGTTTGTAGAAAGAATTAGTCAAGCGACATGATGTAAAGGTAAAAAGAAAGATATTCTATAGATTGACAATGTGTGTATATATAAAAAAAAAGAGCCTGTTTGTAGAAAGAATTAGTCAAGCGACATGATGTAAAGGTAAAAAGAAAGATATTCTATAGATTGACAATGTGTGTATATATAAAAAAAAAGAGCCTGTTTGTAGAAAGAATTAGTCAAGCGACATGATGTAAAGGTAAAAAGAAAGATATTCTATAGATTGACAATGTGTATATATAAAAAAAGAGCCTGTTTGTAGAAAGAATTAGCCAAGCGACATGATGTAAAGGTAAAAAGAAAGATATTCTATAGATTGACAATATGTATATATAAAAAAAGAGCCTGTTTGTAGAAAGAATTAGTCAAGCGACATGATATAAAGGTAAACAGAAAGATATTCTATAGATTGACAATGTGTGTATATAAAAAAAAGAGCCTGTTTGTAGAAAGAATTAGTCAAGCGACATGATATAAAGGTAAACAGAAAGATATTCTATAGATTGACAATGTGTGTATATAAAAAAAAGCCTGTTTGTAGTAATCGCTTTTATAGTCAATTCTATAATAGTTGCAGTAATATTCCAAATTATAAATATCCCTTTAAACCTTGTACTTCAGTTTACTTGCAGATCACACAGTCCTTCGACTTTACAGCTTACGTTAAAAGGCTTAAAGATTTCAAGTATGACTACGAAATAGGATTTTCTTGACAGGGTAGTATTTCTTGATGGTTGAAGCCTCTTTATACACAGTATGTTCACATACATTTCATGCTATAACATATACAGATGGACTCTATCGCCTTTTTATTTACTATATTCGAAGTCCATTTGGGTAGGGAATACTAGAATGAAATAAACTGACCTACACAGAATTAATCCGTTGTACTAAATGGTAAATATATATATATATATATATATATATATATATATATATATATATATATATATATATATATATATATATATATATATATATATATATATATATATATATTACTGCATTTTTGTATATGATTAAATATGCTTGATTAATGATAATTGAGAATATATGTCCATTATGAATTTAACCCCTGACCACTATGCCATTTATGTTGAAGTGTCACGACAGACCCAAGAAATTACCTTTTAACTATTTTCATATTTCGAATTTACGTCCAAATAAACCTTAAAAACCTTTTAACCTTGCACGTCTCCCTACAAGTCTGTAATTTAATTGATCAGGAGGAAACAATATAAATCCTTTTGATTACTTGATCGCCCAACAAAATAAAGGCAAATTCATGAATAATCTATGTGGGTCCGACCCATTCACAATTAAATGGTAATTCCCCAAATCGCTCTCCATTTAATACCTCTAACCTAATATCCCTCTCTCACTCAGCAATGCGAAGAAGGGTCTTCCCTCTCCTTCAAGATACAACTGGAGCGTTTACTGACTTTCTTACTTTTCTTGTATTTCGTTAAGGATATTTTGAGTTTTTCTAAAATAATCATAAGCCCTTTTCTTATTGTTCTGGAGTTTACATTACATTATATTGTGTTTTTGACTTGCTTCTTGTCCTAATATTCATGCTTTTAATCTTTTCTGTTACTTTTCTTGTATTTCGTTAAAGATATTTTGAGTTTTCCTAAAATAATCATAAGCCTTTTTCTTATTGTTCCGTAGTTTACATTACATTATACTGTTTTTTGACTTGCTCCTTGTCCTGATAATCATGCTTTTAATCTTTTCTGTTACTTTTCTTGTATTTCGTTAAAGATATTTTGAGTTTTCCAAAAATAATCATAAGCCTTTTTCTTATTGTTCTGGAGTTTACATTACATTATATTGTTTTTTTGACTTGCTTCTTGTCCTGATATTCATGCTTTTAGTCTTTTCTGTTACTTTTCTTGTATTTCGTTAAGGATATTTGGAGTTTTCCTAAAATAATCATAAGCCCTTTTCTTATTGTTCTGGAGTTTACATTACATTATACTGTTTTTTGACTTGCTCCTTGTCCTGATGTTCATGCTTTTAATCTTTTCTGTTACTTTTCTTGTATTTCGTTAAGGGTATTTTGAGTTTTCCTAAAATAATCATAAGCCTTTTTCTTATTGTTCTGGAGTTTACATTACATTATACTGTTTTTTGACTTGCTCCTTGTCCTGATGTTCATGCTTTTAATCTTTTCTGTTACTTTTCTTGTATTTCGTTAAGGGTATTTTGAGTTTTCCTAAAATAATCATAAGACTTTTTCTTATTGTTCTGGAGTTTACATTACATTATATTGTTTTTTTGACTTGCTTCTTGTCCTGATATTCATGCTTTTAATCTTTTCTGTTACTTTTCTTGTATTTCGTTGAAGATATTTTGAGTTTTCCTAAAATAATCTTAAGCCTTTTTCTTATCGTTCTGGAGTTTACATTACATTATATTGTTTTTTTGACTTGCTTCTTGTCCTGATATTCATGCTTTTAATCTTTTCTGTTACTTTTCTTGTATTTCGTTAAATATATTTTGAGTTTTCCTAAAATAATCTTAAGCCTTTTTCTTATCGTTCTGGAGTTTACATTACATTATATTGTTTTTTTGACTTGCTTCTTGTCCTGATATTCATGCTTTTAATCTTTTCTGTTACTTTTCTTGTATTTCGTTAAGGGTATTTTGAGTTTTCCTAAAATAATCATAAGCCTTTTTCTTATTGTTCTGGAGTTTACATTATATTGTTTTTTGACTTGCTCCTTGTCCTGATGTTCATGCTTTTAATCTTTTCTGTCTCTTTTCTTGTATTTCGTTGAAGATATTTTGAGTTTTCCTAAAATAATCATAAGCCTTTTTCTTATTGTTCTGGAGTTTACATTATATTGTTTTTTGACTTGCTCCTTGTCCTGATGTTCATGCTTTTAATCTTTTCTGTCTCTTTTCTTGTATTTCGTTGAAGATATTTTGAGTTTTCCTAAAATAATCATAAGCCTTTTTCTTATTGTTCTGGAGTTTACATTACATTATGTTGTTTTTTGACTTGCTCCTTGTCCTGATATTCATGCTTTTAATCTTTTCTGTTACTTTTCTTGTATTTCGTTAAAGATATTTTGAGTTTTTCTAAAATAATCATAAGCCCTTTTCTTGTTCTGGAGTCTACATTACATTATATTGTTTTTTGACTTGCTCCTTGTCCTGATGTTCATGCTTTTAATCTTTTCTGTCTCTTTTTCATCTCCAATTTTGTATTATTCTGTTCTTCCCTTCTTACTTTTTCATTAAAAATAATTGAACTATATTTATCATGATCTTTTGCTGGTCCTTACCGTGGTCTCCTCCTCCTCCTCCTCCTCCTCCTCCTCCTCCTCCTCCTCCTCCTCCTCCTCCTCCTCCTCCTCCTAAAAAATATCTGATATACACATAAATTTTTTCCATCTTATTTTCGTTAGCTAAAGTATTTGTTTTTTAATATGTTTAGTTCTGACTGGTTCTATTATAGGTATTTTATACCATTGACTGATACCTTTTCTCGTTTTTAATGTATAAACAGCAAGTCGAAATCTTTCTCGTTCCTTTAATCATACACAGCAATTAATTCAAAACTTGCTTATTCCGAACAAAAACAACAAAATTGAAGAGGAAAATTAAAAAAACCTATAATTTAGGAAAGAAATTTTCTAAACGCTTTCCTTTCTTCTGAAAAGGAGTTTTTATAAAAATAATTTTGTAGAGTGCATTACAACCACAAACGAAATTCTTAGAGTAAGTTTAAGAAAAAAAAATATGTTAGTAAGTCAAACAAAGCAATTAATTCAAAACTTGCCTATTCGAAAAAACAACAAAATTGAAGAGGAAAATTAAAAAAACCTATAATTTAGGAAAGAAATTTTCTAAACGCTTTCCTTTCTTCTGAAAAGGAGTTTTTATAAAAATAATTTTGTAGAGTGCATTACAACCACAAACGAAATTCTTAGAGTAAGTTTAAAGAAAAATGTGTTATTTAAGAAGTAACCAGACTAATATCACAGCTTGCTAGTAAAGCCAACAACGATGTTGACGTAGGGACTTCATTCTATTTTGTTTGCATGAAAAATTATAACAGGACTAAAAAATGAGTTACAGTTCAACCCTGTTTTCCTACCATTTATTTCAGCTCGGGACTTTACAATAATTTGATGAACATTACTTCGCAATCTGGTAACATTGTTAAATAAATATAAAACAAAAATATTGAGTTTTCACTAAAATGTCAATGAAACTTTTAAGCACAATGTACAATTCGATCTCTCCCATAAGGTTTTCATAGTTTACAAATTAGAACAATTCTATAAATGTATTTATCTTAAATGTATTTGGCAAAATGTTACCTTTTTCTATACTTAAAATTCTCGTGGTTTAATTCTATATATTTCACATTTATTTATCAATTTCTTTCAACGTTGATGAATGATGCTTTTATAACGTTAGTTTGATCCAAATTTAATTGGTCAATATATGGAGATTTTACCATGCCTAACATCCATGAAATTTTGGATGATAATACATCATACATACCTATACCAAAGGCACTTCCCCCAATTTTGGGGGGTAGCCGACATCAACAAAGAAACAAAACAAAAAGGGGACCTCTACTCTCTACGTTCCTTCTGCCTAACCAGGGACTCAGCCGAGTTCAGCTGGTACTGCTAGGGTGCCACAGCCCACCCTCCCACATTATCCACCACAGATGAAGCTTCATAATGCTGAATCCCCTACTGCTACTACCTCCGCGGTCATCTAAGGCACCGGAGGATGCAGCAGGGCCTACCGGAACTGCGTCATAATCGCTCGCCATTCATTCCTATTTCTAGCACGCTCTCTTGCCTCTCTCACATCTATCCTCCTATCACCCAGAGCTTTCTTCACACCATCCATCCACCCAAACCTTGGCCTTCCTCTTGTACTTCTCCCATCAACTCTTGCATTCATCACCTTCTTTAGCAGACAACCATGATAATCTAGTAAAGGAAAATACCGTCCGTCCAATTCTTCTTCTCTCATGGGGTTAATTACTGCATTGTAATTGTTCAGTGGCCACTTTCCTATTGGTAAGCGTAGATGAGACTCTTTACCTATGATAAGCAGCTCTTTTAGGAGGACACTATAAAATCAGAACATTGTTCTCTAGTATTGGGTAGTGCCATAGCCTCTGTACCACTGTCTTGGGTTAGAGTTCTCTTGCTTGAGGGTACACTTGGGCTCAGTATACTATCTTATTTCTCTTCCTCTTGTTTTTTAAAAGTTTTTATAGTTTATATAGGAAATATTTATTTTAATGTTATTACTGTTCTTGATATACTTATTTTCGTTTCCTTTCCTCACTGGGTTATTTTCCCTGTAGAAGCCCCTGGGCTTATAGCATCCTGCTATGGGTTGTTGCTTAGCAAGTAATAATAATAACAATAATGTTTTGCTACATCCAGAGATCCACTTTAATACATATAATGAGACGAGTCATCTTAAAAAGAACATCCTCTGTCTTGAAAGCAAGGCCTACTTATATTTGAGAATGAGCATATTTACTAAGTACTTCTACAAGCATCAACTTGGAACATTTTGCCAACTGCATTAAAGAGAACAACATGAATACCGGAAATTATGAGACAAGATTAACCTTAAAGTAGTAGTAGTAGTAGTAGTATTAGTAGTAGTAGTAGTAGTAGTAGTAGTAGTAGTAGTAGTAAAAATAAAATTCTATCACTGCACTTAAACCCAAAAACGAATCCCTAAAATTTTCTAGGATTGCACTCAAAACCATTAGTGAATCCCTACCTTTTTCTCTCACAACTGTGCGTGCTATTTACTGTTAAAGGACATCAAAAAAAAAAAAAAAAAAAAAAAAAAAAAAAAAAAAAAAAAAAAAAAAAAAAAAAAAAAGTTGCATTCATTTTACTTTACTAACTTATGGAGGAAAGTCTAAATCAAGGCAGATAACGTATCTGCATTCTTGTCAGCGTCAGAGGTTATCACACCAGATGATAACAACATAAATTAGAACGCAGAACATTAATGCTGAGGTCGCTTGATAATTATCTTCCTAATTAAGCTTTACGGCGAAGTGTACTGGCGATGATTACGATAATTAGCCTTCATCCGGAAACCCATTAGCAAACGAATTTCTTATATCAAGGAAAATTTACAAAGAAACACGATAAAAACAGGAAAGCTGGCAAGACACAGGCTATATATTACACCTATATCCTATGATATATATTTGTTGGTATATATATATATATAAATATATATATACACACACACACAATGATAACAATAACAACAAATACAACCGTTTCTAGTCCACTGTAGTACAAAGGCCCAAGAGGTGTCAATTCTCTCTGGGGTTTGGTGAGTTTTCCTCACCACGCTGGCCAGTACAGATTGGGCATAGTGGGAGATCTTCGTGTAATTGCTCACAGCAAACCAAACTAGTATGAGTGGCCCTGACTAGTACAGCTTTGCTGATCGTGGCGATACACAAACCCTATATATATATATATATATATATATATATATATATATATATATATATATATATATGTATATAATATACATACATATATATATACATATATATATATATATATATATATATATATATATATATATATATGTACATATATATGTGCATATATACATACATATATATGAGTACATAATACATATATATATATATATATATATATATATATATATATATATATATATATATATATATATATGTACATATATATGTACATATATACATACATATATATGAGTACATAATACATATATATATATATATATATATATATATATATATATATATATATATATATATATATATATATATATATATATAAAATCTAATCAATAGAAAAAGAGAGAGTCTTCTCTACGAAAACACCTAATTTGCAAATCACAATCAACATTCTTGGAAGTCAAAATTACGAGAATTTATTGGTGGAGAGAGGGAGGAAATAAATTTGTCCTTAGTTACAGTATTCTTCCTGCTTGAGAGAGAGAGAGAGAGAGAGAGAGAGAGAGAGAGAGAGAGAGAGAGAGAGAGAGAGAGAGAGAGAATGTTAGTTTGTTTAAAGTGGATTAAAGAAAAGACTGTTCCCTTGAGTTTGAAGAACATTCTTTTCTATCTATAACAACACTTTCTTATCACGACCAAGATACACACAAACCTATTTACTCATCTGCAAGATAAGGGACACCTATAGTCCATTTCTTTTAGCGATGCATATTTGCACCGACTCGCAGCGGTGCCCTTTTAGCTCGGAAAAGTTTCCTGATCGCTGATTGGTTGGACGAGATCATTCTAACCAATCAGCGATCAGGAAACTGACTCGCAGCGGTGCCCTTTTAGCTCGGAAAAGTTTCCTGATCGCTGATTGGTTGGTGCCCTTTTAGCTCGGCAAAGTTTCCAGATCGCTGATTGGTTGGACGAGATCATTCTAACCAATCAGCGATCAGGAAACTTTTCCGAGCTAAAAGGGCACCGCCACGAGTCGGTGTAAATATGCACCGCTAAATGAAATAGACTATAGTACCAGCACTCCTTAATATCCCGCCCGTGCAAGGGGCGTGGAGCAGAGAAACAAGAATTTGTGGAAGTAAAACATGATTAATCGTCCCAACCTAACTGGCTATCTACTTGCCAGCGGTTCCTGCACCAAGGGACAGGAAGCTTGGCGTAACATGGCGGAACCTAGGCCCCTTACCCAATTTTGAAGATTGCTGGTTCCGTGAACCTGATAACAATGGCCAACCTTTTAACTTAATCAACTCTTTCTAAACCGCAGCCGTGACCGGCCAACTGTTAATTTATTGTGAAATATGATCAAATTTACTTAAAGGTTATTTAAGATATGAATAACGTCAGCAGCTTTCAAGGAAAGACTACAATTATTGTATACCGTATATCTAAACTTACACATAAATACAAACATACACACAAACACACACACACACACACACACATATATATATATATATATATATATATATATATGTAAATTTTATATATATATATATATATACATATATATATATATATATATATATATATATATATATATATATATATATATATATATACATAATTGCGGTCTATTAAATTTCTTATGATATAAATATTAATCTCTGGCACCGTCGTTCAGTTAGTTCGTTATGCATGTTGCATAAGATTTTTCATAATTCTGACTGTTGTGACGGGGTAGGAGAAGGTTGTAACTCACCAATGTGACGGTGTAGGAGAAGGTTGTGACTCGGTTGCTTGCATGCTGTCTTTGAGTCACAACCTTCTCCTACCCCGTCACATTGGGCCAAGAGAAGGTTGTGACTCAAAAGCAGGATGCAAGGAACAGAGTAAAAACCTTCTCCTTTGCATTCAGATCTTCCCGGACATCATCATCCTGTTCGTAATACTATAGTCCATTTCTTTTAGCGAGGCATATTTGCACCGACTCGCAGCGGTGCCCTTTTAGCTCGGAAAAGTTTCGGGATCGCTGATTGGTTGGACAAGATAATTCTAACCAATCAGCGATCAGGAAACTGACTCGCAGCGGTGCCCTTTTAGCTCGGAAAAGTTTCCTGATCGCTGATTGGTTGGTGCCTTTTTAGCTCGGAAAAGTTTCCGGATCGCTGATTGGTTGGACAAGATAATTCTAACCAATCAGCGATCAGGAAAATTTTCCGAGCTAAAAGGTACCTCCGCGAGTCGGTACAAATATGCATCGCTAAAAGAAATGGACTATAGGTATGCAGTTCATTCTAAAAGCCATGCCTTTTCCATCATAAGGATCAATATTACACGATAATCTCAAAGTACTATTCCAGCTGCAACCACGTTGTGGAATGATCTTCCTAAGCAGGTAGTTGAATCAGTGGAACTTCCAAAGTTCAAACTTACAGCGAACGTTTTTTTTTTTTTTTTATGTTGAACAGGCTGATAAAAGTCTCTTCTTATGAAAGACATATTTTAAAACTGTTATTGGTCTTAAAATACTTAATTTCAATTGTTCATTAATATTCTTGTAGTATATTTATTTCCTTTCCTCACGAAGCTATTTTTCCTTGTTAGAACACTTGGGCTTATATCATCCTGCTTTTCCAAATAGGGTTGTATCCTAGCTAGTTATAATATATATATATATATATATATATATATATATATATATATATATATATATATATATATATATATATATATATATTTATATATATATATATATATATATATATATATATATATATATATATATATATATATATCTTACACCTATTGACGCATAGGGCCTCGATTCGATTTCACCAGTCGTCTCTATCTTAAGCTTTTAATTCAATACTAATTCACGCTTCATGGTTCTCAGCCATGTGGGCCTGGGTCTTCCAGCTCTTCTCGAACCTGGTGGAGCCCTGTTAAATATATATATATATATATATATATATATATATATATATATATATATATATATATATATATATATATAGTATGTGATATATATATATATATATATATATATATATATATATATATATATATATATATATATATATATATATATATATATATATAGTATGCGATTTAAATCTCGAGTTAGCACGAAGAGCACAAAATGTGTATTAACCTAAGCATAGGAATTTCAAATAATCGATTGAACTAGCACTTACAACCTACTGGCATTCTAAGCTTACCATCATGTCAATATATATATATATATATATATATATATATATATATATATATATATATATATATATATATATATATATACATACATACATATATATATACATACATAAAATATACATACATTAAAACAATACAATCATAAACTAACGACCAGTAAACCAGGTTGACATAATTCATTAACATAATCGCCGACAACGATACGACATATCAATCTCAATAAAGAATTTCGTGGGGCAAATAATAAAACCGATTGATAGCCTAAGTAAATTAGGTTAAAACATAATTAAACGTTAGTCCTGTTTGAGCTCACCTGATAAGAGGTTGATATATGTGACCCTTTAGAAATGGTTTTATACATTTGGTTTTTATATCTTTAAAGTTATTAAAGGTAATATTGAAAATGGTAAAGCACTCATTTTCCTACATTAGATTTAATGTTATGTGATTACACTTTGGAATGATTTAGTAGGCTGTACGCAATTAATAATTATGTCCATATGTGAATATCCTGGTTATTTTTCTCGTTAGATTAAACGATAAAGTTCCCTAGTATTGATGTCAACCGGAAATATCTATCATAATAAGTGTTTCAATGCAAATATAAAATTGCAATTAATCATTCACCAACTCGTGTATATCAAACAAGAGAATTATCAAGAGGCAAAATAATCTGTATTTTAATAAAAACATAAACCTCTAAAGTTTGTTTTTGTTAATCCCAGCACTCATCCCACTAAGATTTCTTATACATTAATTACAATGAAAAAAATTGTACCTCATTACATAACAGTGAACACACGACACTGTCTCCTCAACGTGATTTTCGACCTCATACTTCTTTACTTCATTTTTCCTTCAGTTTCCCCTAAGGACTTGGCCCTGCTTTCCCGTCCCTCGGCATCTACTCAAAACGCCAAGAGAGCCACTCAGGCTTGTAATCCTCCACAAAGTTCTATACTTAACAACCCTTCCTCAAGGGCACCACCACCGCTCCTCCTATCATACTTTCTTTTATTTTCCAGAGGTAATTCTTCTTTTCAAAGATGAGCCACGAGATCAACCAAAACCGTAATTATCCAGTAAAAATGAGCTGTATGATGGATCTCGTAAAGCAGCTTTATGGCCTGGCCAAAGGCAACACACGAATATCACATAAGCCGTAATGGGGGCGTTCGTTCGACCATAAACACCGCTTTACTCGACCCAAAGGATATCGTTCAAGGCACTTTTCAAAATGGGGGACGTATTACGTTTCACATATCAAATTACCCTAATGATTATACAATTTACCCTCAATGATAAAATGATAAAATGATAAAATACCTCTTAAATTCAATGCAAAATAAGTGGATGATTAAATAAGAGAATCCCTAGCTGCTCATAATTTCTATTTCTTAGTAAAAGCAAGTTACACTTAAATCCAGTATCACTGCCACGTTTTAGCCGCTTGAATATGGTCTTGTCCATTCCATATCAAAATAAAAAAGAGAACACATGGGCCTTTATTCCCAAAGACAGTCTGTTTTAATTATTACCAGGTATTAAAAGGAATTATTGGGCTATAAAGAAAGCATGGGAAGGACATTAAATTCTCCTTCAAACGATATACATTGGTGAATTTTACAGTTATAATCTCAAAGTAATGGCACTTTATTATCTACTTCCCTTTAACAGCAGCCTAGCATATAAAAAGTTTAGATATATATATATATATATATATATATATATATATATATATATATATATATATATATATATATATATATATATATATATACATACATACATACATACATACATATATATATATATATATATATATATATATATATATATATATATATATATATATATATATATATATATATATTGTGTCTGTCTTCGTTGGTAGTCCTCTTTTGGGCTCAGACACACAGGTTCCAGTCCTTGCCCAGCTCGAAACATTTATCATTAAAGAATATTCATTTAATATACTGTACAGTATATTACTAATGTTGAACTGAATATTAAATCTCCTTTGTGGTTGATATGTATAATTATTAAAATCACGTGCGTTAGTGACAAATGATCATAAAAACCACGTGCTGCAACCTTATTAATGAGGTATCATCGTGGAGGTGGGTTGATTTCAAATCTAAGTACAGATTCGTGATTCATTGATTTGAAGTTCTCTGGCATCCTGGCATCGAAGGTCATTGACGCCGATACAGATTCGTGAATTCGATAGGAATATGTACAGTGCTCTTGGAATGACTTTAGATCTCTCTTGATGGCTCATTGGTGGAGTCAACTGCTGTGGTTGTTTGGGGTCTGATACATAGGATTGAGTCCTTACCCAGCCAGAAGCATTTATCATGAAAGATTTTTCAATGGATATTATATTCCAAGGTTGAATTCTATATTAAATTCCATTTGTGGTTGATATTTACATATTATATATATATATATATATATATATATATATATATATATATATATATATATATATATATATATATATATATATATATATATATATATATATATATATGGATAAATATCAACACAACATCGTGTTCAAATAGAAATATTTTTCTACCTCATACTTGGGATCGAACGCTAGCCCCTTCTAATGAAAGGCCAGGTCGAAACCAACCATGCCACGAGAGGACATAAAAGAAATCGGAACCTAACGCTACCCAGCAGTTCGAGGATTTACCTGGCGAGACATCAGTCTCTTACCAGCGAGTTTTACCCGATTCCTTGCTCTTGAAATGGCAAGCCTTCTGATAGAACACTTTGAGCAAACTATACGGGTAATACAGCATTTCTAGAAATACATACAATTTGAAAATTTCGATTGAGAAAAGAGTTAGACAGGGAGATCCCGTCTCTCCTAAATTGCTCATAGTGTGTCTAGAACAGGTTTTTAAGAATTTAGAGTGGGAAAATGTAGGGATAAATATGAATGGTTAATACGCTAAGAATTTAAAATTTGCAGATGACAACAAATAAAAGTTATAAACGATCCTCTAGGACAGACCGTAAAGATTTTCCCAGGACATGAGACCGAAATTAAAAGGATAAGCATGGGATGGAGAGATTTTGGTTAACTAAATAAGATTATGAAAAGTAAAGTTATACTCTCTAAATAGAAAAGTATTTAACCCGATAATCCTACCAGTATTAACTTTTAGTTAACTCAATAAGATTATGAAAATTAAAGTTATACTCTAAATAGAAAAGTATTTAATCCGATAATCCTACCAGTATTAACTTTTGGTTAACTAAATAAGATTATGAAAAGTAAAGTTATACTCTCTAAATAGAAAAGTATTTAATCCCATAATCCTACCAGTATTAACTTTTGGTTAACTAAATAAGATTATAAAAAGTAAAGTTATACTCTCTAAATAGAAAAGTATTTAATCCGATAATCCTACCAGTATTAACTTTTGGTTAACTAAATAAGATTATGAAACGTAAAGTTATACTCTCTAAATAGAAAAGTATTTAATCCGATAATCCTACCAGTATTAACTTTTGGTTAACTAAATAAGATTATGAAACGTAAAGTTATACTCTCTAAATAGAAAAGTATTTAATCCGATAATCCTACCAGTATTAACTTTTGGTTAACTAAATAAGATTATAAAAAGTAAAGTTATACTCTCTAAATAGAAAAGTATTTAATCCGATAATCCTACCAGTATTAACTTTGAGTTTTACTCAGGACACGAGCTAGTTACAATTCAAAGAGCTATAGAAAGAATAATGTTGGGGTTAAAACTAAAGAGACAGAAAAAGATTAACGTAGTTAGAGAACTGAAGTAAAGGACATTATAATAACAAGAATAGAAATGGACAGGAGCGGGACATATAATGAGAATGACAGATAACAGGTGGACATTAAAAATAAAAGAATGGGTCCCAAGAAATTGCAAAAGCAGTAGGGGAAGGAAGAAAAGACGATGAACTGACGAACTAATAAAAATTCCTGTTATAGGCTGGTAAAGAAAGACAATAAACAGACGGGAGTGGCATTGTCTTACAGTGGACTAGCAACAAACGTAAAACCAAAATTCAGAACAATTGACAGGACGCACTAAAATGAGGGAATAGCAGGCTATCAAATATGAAAGATTAAAATCAAAATCTTAAAAGAAAAACGATATTTTGCTTTAAAGACAATCATTCAATCATAGAATAATCATCCTCATAAAAAGCTCTCTAAAGCGAACCACTCCGTCATTGATCTGCACAAACAACATAGACATGAAAGAGACCACTAGATAGCTGAACGAGGGGGGAAGGGGGGGGGGGTTTAGAACCCGGGGGGAGGGGCCAAGGGGAGGGGGGTACTGGTGATGCTTTCAACACGAAGACTTTAGAGAGGAATCTATTTTGGAAAGGCATTTCAGACTCTAAGGTGACAAACCTTTCTCCGATAAATTTCATGCAAATTTCTGTTTACGTATGCAAAAGAGATCTCGAATTATCGACTTGGACCCATTCGGAGAAAATGGAATTTACGGAACTCGCTCGCGTATCTTAACGAATACAATGCTCCACTTATCAGCAACGGCTTATGTCCGATTTTAATGTGAAAAATTCTTGCATTTACCCTATATATATATATATATATATATATATATATATATATATATATATATATATATATATATACATACATATATATATATATATATATATATATATATATATATATATATATATATATATATGTGTGTGTGTGTGTGTGTGTGTGTGTGTTTTCAAAAAGGCCCATAAAAGAAACACAGGGAATATAAATAAATCACACTATATTTCGGTCAATAAATATCGACCCATTAACCGAAATATAGTGTGATTTATTTATATTTCCTGTGTTTCTTTTATGGGCCTTTTTGAAAAAAACATGTTAAACTGTTCGATTACAGTTATAAGTAAGACATATATATATATATATATATATATATATATATATATATATATATATATATATATATACACACATATATATATACACATTTCTTTCAACAAAACTCTACTGTACTAATCATGGCTACCCATACTAGCTTGGCTTGCTGTGAGCAACCAGACTACAGCTCTCCACTATCACCAATCCGCAATGCGTCTGTTTATATTCTTTCTGTGACAGTAACACGCCCGCAAACTTCCTTAGTTCATCGATCCATCGTCTTCTCTCACTTCCTCTGCTTCTTTTACAATCTCTAGGGACCCATTCTGTTATTTTTAATGTCCATCTATTGTCTGTAACTCTCAATATATGTCCTTTCCTTATCAATTTCTTTTTCTTACATGTTGTTAGAATATCCTAAACTTCAGTTTGCTCTCGAATTCATGTTGCTCTTTTTCTGTCCCTTAGAGTTATTCCCATCATTATTCTTTCCATAACTCTTTGAGTTGTAACTAGCTTTGTTCTAAAGCTTCAGAATGGCTCCAAGTTTCTGATGCACCAGTTAATACTGGTAAGAACATCTCATTAAATACTTCTGTTTTTTAGAAAAAGTGGCATTTTACTTTTCATAATCTCATTTTGTTTACCAATGGATCTCCAACCCATGCTTATTCGTCTTTTAATTTCAGTCTCGTATGCTAGGGAAACACTTACTGTCTGTCCTAATTACATAAATTCATTAACAATCTCCAAAGGCTCTTCCATACCTCTTATTTGCTGTCTCTGCATTTTCATTGAACATTATCTTAGTTTTACTCATTCATTTTCAGTTCTAGATTTCTGCTCTCTCTCTCTCTCTCTCTCTCTCTCTCTCTCTCTCTCTCTCTCTCTCTCTCTCTCTCTCTCTCTCTCTCTCTATTCAAATCTTCTATCATCTTTTGTAATTCCTCCAATGATTCATTAAACACAACTATGTTATCTGCAAATCATAAGTTGCTTAGGTATTCCCCATCAATGCTAATACTAATTCCTACATTATCCAAATCTAAATTCTTAAATTCTTCTTTTAGACATGTTGTGAATAATTTAGGATAGAGGGGGTCTGCCTGTATGACTCCTTTCTCAATCGGAATTTTTTTCACTAGATACCTTCAAATGTTCCAACATAAGATTCTTCTATTCCTTGTTTTTGAGGGGCTTTCGTCACTGCCGATATATATATATATATATATATATATATATATATATATATATATATATATATATATATATATATATATATATATATATATATATATACATATATACACACATATATATTTGTATATATATACATATATATTTGTATATATATATATATATATATATATATATATATATATATATATATATATATATATGTGTGTGTGTGTGTGTGTGTGTGTGTGTGTGTGTGTAATATTCATTTAAAAGTTCCAACTTATAACGATTAACTAATCTCTATAGTGTTTACTTATTCAAATACCATTAAGGGGCATAGAGATTATCTAATAGAACTCTATCCTGATTCTCTTTGTTTCATTCAAATGGGCTTTCTAATAATTTTCCTCTAGTATCCATACGCTCTTTCCTATCTTACTCTCCAAACTCATTAATCCACAGATTTCTTCACTTCAATCCAGGTCTTTCTAACCATTCAAGCTCTCTTCTTCCTACAAATCACAAGACCTTTTCAAATTATGCCCGAAATTTCTAATCCTTTCATCAATCAATCATCATATTTTTCTACTTATCCTAAGAGATATCACAGTAAAAAATCTTCCCTTCAAATTCCCAGTCCCTCCTTAACTATTCCTCCCTATTTCCCTCCTCAGGCCAGACCCCCTTTTCCTCCCTTATTAAACTCGTGATTCTCTGAACTTCCTTTCATCATATTTTTCTACTTATCCTAAGCCCTATATCACAGTAAAAAACCTTCCCTTCAAATACCCAGTCCCTCCTTAACTATTCCTCCCTATTTCCCTCCTCAAACCAGGCCCCCTTTTCCTTCCTTATTAAACTCGTGATTCTCTGAACTTCCTTTCATCATATTTTTCTACTTATCCTAAGAGATATCACAGTAAAAAATCTTCCCTTCAAATACCCAGTCCCTCCTTAACTATTCCTCCCTATTTCCCTACTCAAGCCAGACCCCCTTTTCCTCCCTTATTAAACTCGTGATTCTCTGAACTTCCTTTCATTCTATTTTTCTACTTATCCTAAGCCCTATATCACAGTAAAAAATCTTCCCTTCATATACCCAGTCCCTCCTTAACTACTCCTCCCTATTTCCCTCCTCAAGCCAGACCCCCTTTTCCTCCCTTATTAAACTCGTGATTCTCTGAACTTCCTTTCATCATATTTTTCTACTTATCCTAAGCCCTATATCACAGTAAAAAACCTTCCCTTCAAATACCCAGTCCCTCCTTAACTATTCCTCCCTATTTCCCTCCTCAGGCCAGACCCCCTTTTCCTCCCTTATTAAACTCGTGATTCTTTGAACTTCCTTTCATCATATTTTTCTACTTATCCTAAGCCCTATATCACAGTAAAAAACCTTCCCTTCAAATACCCAGTCCCTCCTTAACTATTCCTCCCTATTTCCCTCCTCAAGCCAGACCCCCTTTTCCTCCCTTATTAAACTCGTGATTCTTTGAACTTCCTTTCATCATATTTTTCTACTTATCCTAAGCCCTATATCACAGTAAAAAACCTTCCCTTCAAATACCCAGTCCCTCCTTAACTATTCCTCCCTATTTCCCTCCTCAGGCCAGACCCCCTTTTCCTCCCTTATTAAACTCGTGATTCTCTGAACTTCCTTTCATCCTATTTTTCTACTTATCCTAAGCCCTATATCACAGTAAAAAACCTTCCCTTCAAATTCCCAGTCCCTCCTTAACTATTCCTCCCTATTACCCTCCTCAAGCCAGACCCCCTATTCCTCCCTATTTCCCTCCTCAAGCCAGACCCCCTTTTCCTCCCTTATTAAACTCGTGATTCTTTGAACTTCCTTTCATCATATTTTTCTACTTATCCTAAGCCCTATATCACAGTAAAAAACCTTCCCTTCAAATACCCAGTCCCTCCTTAACTATTCCTCCCTATTTCCCTCCTCAAGCCAGACCCCCTTTTCCTCCCTTATTAAACTCGCGATTCTCTGAACTTCCTTTCATTCTATTTTTCTACTTATCCTAAGAGATATCACAGTAAAAAATCTTCCCTTCAAATACCCAGTCCCTCCTTAACTATTCCTCCCTATTTCCCTCCTCAAGCCAGACCCCCTTTTCCTCCCTTATTAAACTCGTGATTCTTTGAACTTCCTTTCATCATATTTTTCTACTTATCCTAAGCCCTATATCACAGTAAAAAACCTTCCCTTCAAATACCCAGTCCCTCCTTAACTATTCCTCCCTATTTCCCTCCTCAAGCCAGACCCCCTTTTCCTCCCTTATTAAACTCGTGATTCTTTGAACTTCCTTTCATCATATTTTTCTACTTATCCTAAGCCCTATATCACAGTAAAAAACCTTCCCTTCAAATACCCAGTCCCTCCTTAACTATTCCTCCCTATTTCCCTCCTCAGGCCAGACCCCCTTTTCCTCCCTTATTAAACTCGTGATTCTCTGAACTTCCTTTCATCCTATTTTTCTACTTATCCTAAGCCCTATATCACAGTAAAAAACCTTCCCTTCAAATTCCCAGTCCCTCCTTAACTATTCCTCCCTATTACCCTCCTCAAGCCAGACCCCCTATTCCTCCCTATTTCCCTCCTCAAGCCAGACCCCCTTTTCCTCCCTTATTAAACTCGTGATTCTTTGAACTTCCTTTCATCATATTTTTCTACTTATCCTAAGCCCTATATCACAGTAAAAAACCTTCCCTTCAAATACCCAGTCCCTCCTTAACTATTCCTCCCTATTTCCCTCCTCAAGCCAGACCCCCTTTTCCTCCCTTATTAAACTCGTGATTCTTTGAACTTCCTTTCATCATATTTTTCTACTTATCCTAAGCCCTATATCACAGTAAAAAACCTTCCCTTCAAATACCCAGTCCCTCCTTAACTATTCCTCCCTATTTCCCTCCTCAGGCCAGACCCCCTTTTCCTCCCTTATTAAACTCGTGATTCTCTGAACTTCCTTTCATCCTATTTTTCTACTTATCCTAAGCCCTATATCACAGTAAAAAACCTTCCCTTCAAATTCCCAGTCCCTCCTTAACTATTCCTCCCTATTACCCTCCTCAAGCCAGACCCCCTATTCCTCCCTATTTCCCTCCTCAAGCCAGACCCCCTTTTCCTCCCTTATTAAACTCGTGATTCTTTGAACTTCCTTTCATCATATTTTTCTACTTATCCTAAGCCCTATATCACAGTAAAAAACCTTCCCTTCAAATACCCAGTCCCTCCTTAACTATTCCTCCCTATTTCCCTCCTCAAGCGCCAGACCTCCTTTTCCTACCTTATTAAACTCGTGATTCTCTGAACTTCCTTTCATCATATTTTTCTACTTATCCTAAGAGATATCACAGTAAAAAATCTTCCCTTCAAATACCCAGTCCCTCCTTAACTATTCCTCCCTATTTCCCTCCTCAAGCCAGACCCCCTTTTCCTCCCTTATTAAACTCGTGATTCTCTGAACTTCCTTTCATCATATTTTTCTACTTATCCTAAGCCCTATATCACAGTAAAAAAATCTTCCCTTCAAATACCCAGTCCCTCCTTAACTATTCCTCCCTATTTCCCTCCTCAAGCCAGACCCCCTTTTCCTCCCTTATTAAACTCGCGATTCTCTGAACTTCCTTTCATCATATTTTTCTACTTATCCTAAGCCCTATATCACAGTAAAAAAATCTTCCCTTCAAATACCCAGTCCCTCCTTAACTATTCCTCCCTATTTCCCTCCTCAAGCCAGGCCCCCTTTTCCCCTCTTATTAAACTCGCGATTCTCTGAACTTCCTTTCATCATATTTTCTACTTATCCTAAGCCCTATATCACAGTAAAAAAATCTTCCCTTCAAATACCCAGTCCCTCCTTAACTATTCCTCCCTATTTCCCTCCTCAAGCCAGACCCCCTTTTCCTCCCTTATTAAACTCGCGATTCTCTGAACTTCCTTTCATCATATTTTTCTACTTATCCTAAGCCCTATATCACAGTAAAAAAATCTTCCCTTCAAATACCCAGCCCCTCCTTAACTATTCCTCCCTATTTCCCTCCTCAAGCCAGACCCCCTTTTCCTCCCTTATTAAACTCGCGATTCTCTGAACTTCCTTTCATCATATTTTTCTACTTATCCTAAGCCCTATATCACAGTAAAAAAATCTTCCCTTCAAATACCCAGCCCCTCCTTAACTATTCCTCCCTATTTCCCTCCTCAAGCCAGACCCCCTTTTCCTCCCTTATTAAACTCGTGATTCTCTGAACTTCCTTTCATCATATTTTTCTACTTATCCTAAGCCCTATATCACAGTAAAAAACCTTCCCTTCAAATACCCAGTCCCTCCTTAACTATTCCTCCCTATTTCCCTCCTCAGGCCAGACCCCCTTTTCCTCCCTTATTAAACTCGTGATTCTTTGAACTTCCTTTCATCATATTTTTCTACTTATCCTAAGCCCTATATCACAGTAAAAAACCTTCCCTTCAAATACCCAGTCCCTCCTTAACTATTCCTCCCTATTTCCCTCCTCAAGCCAGACCCCCTTTTCCTCCCTTATTAAACTCGTGATTCTTTGAACTTCCTTTCATCATATTTTTCTACTTATCCTAAGCCCTATATCACAGTAAAAAACCTTCCCTTCAAATACCCAGTCCCTCCTTAACTATTCCTCCCTATTTCCCTCCTCAGGCCAGACCCCCTTTTCCTCCCTTATTAAACTCGTGATTCTCTGAACTTCCTTTCATCCTATTTTTCTACTTATCCTAAGCCCTATATCACAGTAAAAAACCTTCCCTTCAAATTCCCAGTCCCTCCTTAACTATTCCTCCCTATTACCCTCCTCAAGCCAGACCCCCTATTCCTCCCTATTTCCCTCCTCAAGCCAGACCCCCTTTTCCTCCCTTATTAAACTCGTGATTCTTTGAACTTCCTTTCATCATATTTTTCTACTTATCCTAAGCCCTATATCACAGTAAAAAACCTTCCCTTCAAATACCCAGTCCCTCCTTAACTATTCCTCCCTATTACCCTCCTCAAGCCAGACCCCCTATTCCTCCCTATTTCCCTCCTCAAGCCAGACCCCCTTTTCCTCCCTTATTAAACTCGTGATTCTTTGAACTTCCTTTCATCATATTTTTCTACTTATCCTAAGCCCTATATCACAGTAAAAAACCTTCCCTTCAAATACCCAGTCCCTCCTTAACTATTCCTCCCTATTACCCTCCTCAAGCCAGACCCCCTATTCCTCCCTATTTCCCTCCTCAAGCCAGACCCCCTTTTCCTCCCTTATTAAACTCGTGATTCTCTGAACTTCCTTTCATCATATTTTTCTACTTATCCTAAGCCCTATATCACAGTAAAAAATTCTTCCCTTTAAATTCCCAGTCCCTCCTTAACTATTCCTCCCTATTTCCCTCCTCAGGCCAGACCCCCTTTTCCTCCCTTATTAAACTCGTGATTCTCTGAACTTCCTTTCATCCTATTTTTCTACTTATCCTAAGCCCTATATCACAGTAAAAAACCTTCCCTTCAAATTCCCAGTCCCTCCTTAACTATTCCTCCCTATTACCCTCCTCAAGCCAGACCCCCTATTCCTCCCTATTTCCCTCCTCAAGCCAGACCCCCTTTTCCTCCCTTATTAAACTCGTGATTCTTTGAACTTCCTTTCATCATATTTTTCTACTTATCCTAAGCCCTATATCACAGTAAAAAACCTTCCCTTCAAATACCCAGTCCCTCCTTAACTATTCCTCCCTATTTCCCTCCTCAAGCCAGACCCCCTTTTCCTCCCTTATTAAACTCGCGATTCTCTGAACTTCCTTTCATTCTATTTTTCTACTTATCCTAAGCCCTATATCACAGTAAAAAACCTTCCCTTCAAATACCCAGTCCCTCCTTAACTATTCCTCCCTATTTCCCTCCTCAAGCGCCAGACCTCCTTTTCCTACCTTATTAAACTCGTGATTCTCTGAACTTCCTTTCATCATATTTTTCTACTTATCCTAAGAGATATCACAGTAAAAAATCTTCCCTTCAAATACCCAGTCCCTCCTTAACTATTCCTCCCTATTTCCCTCCTCAAGCCAGACCCCCTTTTCCTCCCTTATTAAACTCGTGATTCTCTGAACTTCCTTTCATCATATTTTTCTACTTATCCTAAGCCCTATATCACAGTAAAAAAATCTTCCCTTCAAATACCCAGTCCCTCCTTAACTATTCCTCCCTATTTCCCTCCTCAAGCCAGACCCCCTTTTCCTCCCTTATTAAACTCGCGATTCTCTGAACTTCCTTTCATCATATTTTTCTACTTATCCTAAGCCCTATATCACAGTAAAAAAATCTTCCCTTCAAATACCCAGCCCCTCCTTAACTATTCCTCCCTATTTCCCTCCTCAAGCCAGACCCCCTTTTCCTCCCTTATTAAACTCGCGATTCTCTGAACTTCCTTTCATCATATTTTTCTACTTATCCTAAGCCCTATATCACAGTAAAAAATCTTCCCTTCAAATTCCCAGTCCCTCCTTAACTACTCCTCCCTATTTCCCTCCTCAGGCCAGACCCCCTTTTCCTCCCTTATTAAACTCGCGATTCTCTGAACTTCCTTTCATCATATTTTTCTACTTATCCTAAGCCCTATATCACAGTAAAAAATCTTCCCTTCAAATTCCCAGTCCCTCCTTAACTACTCCTCCCTATTTCCCTCCTCAGGCCAGACCCCCTTTTCCTCCCTTATTAAACTCGCGATTCTCTGAACTTCCTTTCATCATATTTTTCTACTTATCCTAAGCCCTATATCACAGTAAAAAACCTTCCCTTCAAATTCCCAGTCCCTCCTTAACTATTCCTCCCTATTTCCCTCCTCAGGCCAGACCCCCTTTTCCTCCCTTATTAAACTCGCGATTCTCTGAACTTCCTTTCATCATATTTTTCTACTTATCCTAAGCCCTATATCACAGTAAAAAAATCTTCCTTTCAAATACCCAGTCCCTCCTTAACTATTCCTCCCTATTTCCCTCCTCAGGCCAGACCCCCTTTTCCTCCCTTATTAAACTCGTGATTCTCTGAACTTCCTTTCATCATATTTTTCTACTTATCCTAAGCCCTATATCACAGTAAAAAAATCTTCCTTTCAAATACCCAGTCCCTCCTTAACTATTCCTCCCTATTTCCCTCCTCAGGCCAGACCCCCTTTTCCTCCCTTATTAAACTCGTGATTCTCTGAACTTCCTTTCATCATATTTTTCTACTTATCCTAAGCCCTATATCACAGTAAAAAAATCTTCCTTTCAAATACCCAGTCCCTCCTTAACTATTCCTCCCTATTTCCCTCCTCAGGCCAGACCCCCTTTTCCTCCCTTATTAAACTCGCGATTCTCTGAACTTCCTTTCATCATATTTTTCTACTTATCCTAAGCCCTATATCACAGTAAAAAAATCTTCCTTTCAAATACCCAGTCCCTCCTTAACTATTCCTCCCTATTTCCCTCCTCAGGCCAGACCCCCTTTTCCTCCCTTATTAAACTCGTGATTCTCTGAACTTCCTTTCATCATATTTTTCTACTTATCCTAAGCCCTATATCACAGTAAAAAAATCTTCCTTTCAAATACCCAGTCCCTCCTTAACTATTCCTCCCTATTTCCCTCCTCAGGCCAGACCCCCTTTTCCTCCCTTATTAAACTCGCGATTCTCTGAACTTCCTTTCATCATATTTTTCTACTTATCCTAAGCCCTATATCACAGTAAAAAAATCTTCCTTTCAAATACCCAGTCCCTCCTTAACTATTCCTCCCTATTTCCCTCCTCAAGCCAGACCCCCTTTTCCTCCCTTATTAAACTCGTGATTCTCTGAACTTCCTTCCATCATATTTTTCTACTTATCCTAAGCCCTATATCACAGTGAAAATCTTCCCTTCAAATACCCAGTCCCTCCTTAACTATTCCTCCCTATTTCCCTCCTCAAGCCAGACCCCCTTTTCCTCCCTTATTAAACTCGTGATTCTCTGAACTTAATTTCATCATATTTTTCTGCTTATCCTAAGCCCTATATCACAGTAGAAAATCTTCCCTTCAAATTCCCAGTCCCTCCTTAACTATTCCTCCCTATTTCCCTCCTCAGGCCAGACTCCCTTTTCCTCCCTTATTAAACTCGTGATTCTCTGAACTTAATTTCATCATATTTTTCTGCTTATCCTAAGCCCTATATCACAGTAAAAAATCTTCCCTTCAAATCCCCAGTCCCTCCTTAACTATTCCTCCCTATTTCCCTCCTCAAGCCAGACCCCCTTTTCCTCCCTTATTAAACTCGTGATTCTCTGAACTTAATTTCATCATATTTTTCTGCTTATCCTAAGCCCTATATCACAGTAAAAAATCTTCCCTTCAAATTCCCAGTCCCTCCTTAACTATTCCTCCCTATTTCCCTCCTCAGGTCAGACCCCCTTTTCCTCCCTTATAAAACTCGCGATTCTCTGAACTTCCTTTCATCATATTTTTCTACTTATCCTAAGCCCTATATCAAAGCAAAAAAAATCTTCCCTTCAAATACCCAGTCCCTCCTTAACTATTCCTCCCTATTTCCTTCCTCAAGCCAGACCCCCTTTTCCTCCCTTAATAAACTCGTGATTCTCTGAATTTCCTTTCATCATATTTTTCTATTTATCCTAAGCCCTATATCACAGTAAAAAATCTTCCCTTCAAATACCCATTTCCTCCTTAACTATTCCTCCCAATTTCCCTCCTCAAGCCAGACCCCCTTTTCCTCCCTTATTAAACTCGTGATTCTCTGAACTTCCTTTCATCATATTTTTCTATTTATCCTAAGCCCTATATCACAGTAAAAAATCTTCCCTTCAAATTCCCAGTCCCTCCTTAACTATTCCTCCCTATTTCCCTCCTCAGGTCAGACCCCCTTTTCCTCCCTTATAAAACTCGCGATTCTCTGAACTTCCTTTCATCATATTTTTCTACTTATCCTAAGCCCTATATCAAAGCAAAAAAAATCTTCCCTTCAAATACCCAGTCCCTCCTTAACTATTCCTCCCTATTTCCCTCCTCAGGCCAGACACCCTTTTCCTCCCTTATTAAACTCGCGATTCTCTGAACTTCCTTTCATCATATTTTTCTACTTATCCTAAGCCCTATATCACAACAAAAAAATCTTCCCTTCAAATTCCCAGTCCCTCCTTAACTATTCCTCCCTATTTCCCTCCTCAAGCCAGACCCCCTTTTCCTTCCTTATTAAACTCGCGATTCTCTGAACTTCCTTTCATCATATTTTTCTACTTATCCTAAGCCCTATATCACAACAAAAAAATCTTCCCTTCAAATTCCCAGTCCCTCCTTAACTATTCCTCCCTATTTCCCTCCTCAAGCCAGACCCCCTTTTCCTTCCTTATTAAACTCGTGATTCTCTGAACTTCCTTTCATCATATTTTTCTACTTATCCTAAGCCCTATATCACAGTAAAAAATCTTCCCTTCAAATTCCCAGTCCCTCCTTAACTATTCCTCCCTATTTCCCTCCTCCAGCCAGGCCCCCTTTTCCTCCCTTATTAAACTCGTGATTCTCTGAACTTCCTTTCATCATATTTTTCTACTTATCCTAAGCCCTATATCACAACAAAAAAATCTTCCCTTCAAATTCCCAGTCCCTCCTTAACTATTCCTCCCTATTTCCCTCCTCAAGCCAGACCCCCTTTTCCTTCCTTATTAAACTCGCGATTCTCTGAACTTCCTTTCATCATATTTTTCTACTTATCCTAAGCCCTATATCACAACAAAAAAATCTTCCCTTCAAATTCCCAGTCCCCTCCTTAACTATTCCTCCATATTTCCCTCCTCAAGCCAGACCCCCTTTTCCTTCCTTATTAAACTCGCGATTCTCTGAACTTCCTTTCATCATATTTTTCTACTTATCCTAAGCCCTATATCACAGTAAAAAATCTTCCCTTCAAATTCCCAGTCCCTCCTTAACTATTCCTCCCTATTTCCCTCCTCAAGCCAGACCCCCTTTTCCTCCCTTATTAAACTCGCGATTCTCTGAACTTCCTTTCATCATATTTTTCTACTTATCCTAAGCCCTATATCACAGTAAAAAAATCTTCCCTTCAAATACCCAGTCCCTCCTTAACTATTCCTCCCTATTTCCCTCCTCAAGCCAGGCCCCCTTTTCCCCCCTTATTAAACTCGTGATTCTTTGAACTTCCTTTCATCATATTTTTCTACTTATCCTAAGCCCTATATCAAAGCAAAAAAAATCTTCCCTTCAAATACCCAGTCCCTACTTAACTATTCCTCCCTATTTCCCTCCTCAAGCCAGACCCCCTTTTCCTCCCTTATTAAACTCGCGATTCTCTGAACTCTTGCTAATCCCAAATGCTCTCAGTCTATCACCACCTCTTGAAGCATATTCGCATATTCCCTCAAGTGATCTTGGCCATTAAGCCTGGCCCGATCCTTCCAATCAGCAACTCTCTCAACATACACCCTGCAAAGACATGAAGGATCAATCACCCAAGGATTAGAAAGGACAAACGAGCCACAGAACCTTGGTGCAGGATGCGCTGCCTCCCGATAACCAATGCGACATATGCTTTGATACACCTACGAATAATGAAGGGATTTCACTACAGAGAGAGAGAGAGAGAGAGAGAGAGAGAGGGAGAGAGAGAGAGAGAGAGGCGAGAGAGAGAGAGAGAGAGAGAGAGAGAGAGAGAGGGGGGGGGGGGATTTAATTTATGAATATGCCTATACAGTATATTAAGAGCGAGGTCCAGTGAGGCCATTCAGGCATTTTATAGGTAGAAAGTTGGCTAGGCACCAGCCACCTGTTGAGATACTACCGCTAGAGAGTTATATGGTCATCTGACTGGGTTGACAGTACTGCATTGGATCCCTCACTCTGGTTACGGCTTATTTTTCCTATGCTTACACATACACCAAATAGTCAGGCCTATTCTTTACATTTTCTCCTCTGACCTCATACACCTGACAACGCTGAGATTACCAAACTATTCTTCTTCACCCAAGGGGTTAACTACTGCACGGTAGTTGTTCAATGGCTACTTTCCTATTGGTAAGGGTAGAAGAGACTCTTTAGCTATGGTAAGCAGCTCTTCTAGGAGAAGGACACTCCAAAATCAAACCATTGTTCTCCTTAGTCTTGGGCAGTGACATAGACTCTGTTCCATGGTCTGCCACTGTCTTGGGGTAGAGTTCTCTTGCATGAGGGTACACTCGGGCAAACTATTCCATCTTCTTTTTTTCTTTGAAACTTCTAAAGTTTATTCATGATAGATCTATTTTAACGTTGTTACCGTTTAAGTTGTTCATTATTCCTTTCCTCAATAGGCTAATTTTTCTTGTTGGAGCCCTACTTATCCATCTAGGGCTGTATCTCAGCTAGTAGTAGTAGTAGTAGTAGTAGTAGTAAGTAGTAGTAGTAGTAGTAGTAGTAGTAGTAGTAGTAGTAATAATAATAATAATAAGAAGAAGAAGAAGAAGAAGAATAGTAGTAGTAGTAGTAATAATAATAATAATAATAATAATAATAATAATAATAAGAAGAAGAAGAAGAAGAAGAAGAAGAAGAAGAAGAAGAAGAAGAAGAAGAAGAAGAAGAAGAAGAAGAAGAAGAAGAAGCGCAACTTGGGGAAAATCCAGCTGCTGTACTATCTAGTAGAGCTAAAAAAAAGTTGTTTTGCAAAAAGTAAGAAAAAGAAGCGGGAACGATGGTAAAGTAAGAATATAAAAGAAGTGTAGTTAAGGACAGAAGGAACGCTGCGCAATGTGTGCATTACCCTTATACGAAACAAGAGAGAAATAATATTTAGTTAGCAGTTTTGCATAACAATGCCCAGTGTTTGATGTATATATGGACACACACCTGCATAGAGAGAGAGAGAGAGAGAGAGAGAGAGAGAGAGAGAGAGAATTTTTCATCAGCTGTTTTGCATAACATTACCTAGTGCCTGATGCATGTACTATATACGGTATATAGATACACATATATACAAACATACATACATACATACATATACATATACAGAGAGAGAGAGAGAGAGAGAGAGAGAGAGAGAGAGAGAGAGAATTTTTCATCAGCTGTTTTGCATAACATTACATAGTGCCTGATGCATGTGCTATATACAGTATACAGATACACATACAAACATACATACATATACACACACATTGAAAGAGAGAGAGAGAGAGAGAGAGAGAGAGAGAGAGAGAGAGAATTCTTATAGAGAAAGTTTAAATGGTTAACTAGAGTTAACAATATTCGCTTTATATCTAAACACGATACGTTTGAACAAATGTCCTTTATTATCCCATCATACAAGGAAAGATTTCAATGTTATTTTTTCATCCCTTTATTTTGAACCGATATTATAATATACGAAATAGCAGCACTATCTATCGTCGGTGTTCAATTCCACAACCAAGAACCCTACTCATTGATGATCTAAAGATAATTACCAGATTTAATGGGGGTCGATTAACACCTGACATTCAAAATCATATCCCAATGACGAAATTAATGAGCTCTCTCTATCTTGTGTTTGTGTCAAACTTCAATATGCCCCTTAGTTTGACTAATCATCTATTATTTCCTACTTAGTTTGACTAATCGTCTATTATTTCCTACTTAGTTTGACTAATCGTCTGTTATTTCCTCCTTAGTTTGACTAATCATCTATTATTTCCTCCTTAGTTTGACTAATCGTCTATTATTTCCTCCTTAGATTGACTAATCGTCTGTTATTTCCTGCTTAGTTTGACTAATCATCTATTATTTCCTACTTAGTTTGACTAATCATCTATTATTTCCTACTTAGTTTGACTAATCATCTATTATTTCCTACTTAGTTTACTAATCATCTATTATTTCCTACTTAGTTTGACTAATCATCTACTATTTCCTACTTAGTTTGACTAATCATCTATTATTTCCTACTTAGTTTGACTAATCATCTATTATTTCCTACTTAGTTTGACTAATCATCTATTATTTCGTACTTAGTTTGACTAATCTATTATTTCGTACTTAGTTTGACTAATCATCTATTATTTCCTGCTTAGTTAGACTAATCATCAATTATTTCGTACTTAGTTTGACTAATCATCTATTATTTCCTACTTAGTTTGACTAATCATCTATTATTTCGTACTTAGTTAGACTAATCATCTATTATTTCCTACTTAGTTTGACTAATCATCTATTATTTCCTACTTAGTTTGACTAATCATCTATTATTTCCTCCTTAGTTTGACTAATCATCTATTATTTCGTACTAGTTTGACTAATCATCTATTATTTCCTACTTAGTTTGACTAATCATCTATTATTTCCTACTCAGTTTGACTAATCATCCATTATTTCCTACTTAGTTTGACGAATCCTCTATTATTTCCTATTTAGTTTGACTAATCATCAATTATTTCCTACTTAGTTTGACGAATCCTCTATTATTTCCTACTTAGTTTGACTAATCATCTATTACTTCCTACTTAGTTTGCCGAATCATCTATTATTTCCTACTTAGTTTGACTAATCATCTATTGTTTCCTCCTTAGTTTGACTAATCATCTATTATTTCCTCCTTAGTTTGACTAATCATCTATTATTTCCTACTTAGTTTGACTAATCATCTATTATTTCCTACTTAGTTTGATTAATCATCTATTATTTCCTACTTAGTACTTAGTTTGACTAATCATCTATTATTTCCTACTTAGTTTGACTAATCATCTATTACTTCCTACTTAGTTTGACTAATCATCTATTATTTCCTACTTAGTTTGACTAATCATCTATTACTTCCTACTTAGTTTGCCGAATCATCTATTATTTCCTACTTAGTTTGACTAATCATCTATTATTTCCTACTTAGTTTGACTAATCATCTATTATTTCCTACTTCCCCCACCTCCAAGAAATTATTTTGAACTTCAACGTCTCGGTAGGGTAATTTCTAAAAGAAAATTAAAATGAATAGCGAATCATATTTAACAATAGAAGACTGTTTCCGTTAATTGTAAAAATGCACTAAAAAGACAGAAATTCTACTATACTGTATATACGAGTATATATGGCTGAGGTTTCTTACCTTTGAACTGAATATTCAACTTTCCTTTTCACACTGATATGGAAACACTCACCTGAAAATAGAACACCACAATTAAGATATAGAATGGCATTAAATTTGTTATAATTGATATTGAAAATTTTGAAAAATAGTCCAAAAAAAAAAAAAACTGTACAAACCAAAAGTCTTATTGGGGCAAAATAATTTTCAGGAACAGTACAACTATTAAAAATATCACATAAACACCGGAAGAACCGACAAAAATAATCCCATGTGGCTGGAATAAGTTCTGGGACATTACATGGCGATTTCAAACATAAAAAAAACGAAAAATGAAGTTCTGTTAGTCAAAATTCACAAGATGAGAGAGAGAGAGAGAGAGAGAGAGAGAGAGAGAGAGAGAACAAACAACGAATACTATTTGAACATTATAAAAGTAACATGAAGAAGAATAGAAAACAAAGACTAACATATAAATTATCCTAGAGAGAGAGAGAGAGAGAGAGAGAGAGAGAGAGAGAGAGACAAAGAATACTATTTGAACATTATAAAAGTAACATGAAGAAGAATAGAAAACAAAGACTAACATATAAATTATCCTGCAGACAGAGAGAGAGAGAGAGAGAGAGAGAGAGAGAGAGATCAACGAATACTATTTGAACATTATAAAAGTAACATGAAGAAGAATAGAAACCAAAGACTGACATAGAAACTATCCTGGAAAGAGAGAGAGAGAGAGAGAGAGAGAGAGAGAGAGAGATCAACGAATACTATTTGAACATTATAAAAGTAACATGAAGAAGAATAGAAACCAAAGACTGACATAGAAACTATCCTGGAGAGAGAGAGAGAGAGAGAGAGAGAGAGAGAGAGAGTGAGAGAGAGAGATTGAAAAATACATATAACTTTCATTACATTAGAGCATACTGCGTGTTGTGGTGAAACATTCAATAAAAATGGCGCCAGTACAACAATGCTCTTCGACAGAAATTTCTTCCATGGCAGCAAAATGCTTAAGGAAGAAGTAATTTTTAAAATAATTCCTCCAACCACAACACGTACCGATAGTACGGCAGTGTTGTTCAGTTTCAAAGGCATTAATTTATTTTTCTTTGAAAGATCGACCGAACAACCAGCCTCTCTCTCTCTCTCTCTCTCTCTCTCTCTCTCTCTCTCTCTCTCTCAAACATAATCATAATGTGGAGATTCATCATCATATATGATAAAAGGTAGAAACTCATATGAATCATGTTAATTCAAACATTTCAAGGTTTAATGTAAAGCTGCATTACATGCTTACCTTATAAATTAAAACATATGTGTGCGTGTATATATATATATATATATATATATATTTCTTTTTAGGTAGATGCTTCCTGAAAAGAGTAGGCTCAGCATTTCATATTGCAAATTGGATTAGTTTCTCAAACGTTCAATATCTCACACAAACAACGTCAAATATGAATTTTATATCCTAGATGTACGTTACTGACCATGTTGAAAGACCTGCTTCTACACTATCACCTTTAAACCTTTCAAAATCACGGCTAATTGTTAAATCTGTATCAAACACTGGTGAACACCAAACACAAGACATTTTACAAAAAAAAAAAAAAAAAAAAAAAAGAAAAAAAAAAAAAAAAAAAAAAAAAAAGACGGACAGACAGACACGTCGCAAATTTAGAAAGTGAAAGAAAAATGCGAAAAAAATTAAAATGGTGACTAATGACAAACGATCACTATTAGTTCAAATTTACCACATTTAACAGGATAATTCACAAAAACCAAAACGGTGATGACACCCTCTTAATAAATAGTTCAAAGTTAGAGCAAATGTTTTTATGTTGAACTGGCAGACATGTCTTTTTACAATTCATAAATGAAATATATGTATCAATGTCGTTACTGTTTTAAAATATATCTTAATTGTTCATTACTTGCAAATCGTTTCTTTCCTTATTTCCTTTTCTCACTGGGCTATATTTCCCTGTTGGAGCCTTTGGGCTTACAGCATCTTGTAGCTTAATAATAATAATAATAATAATAATAATAATAATAATAATAATAATAATAATAATAATATGACACCCGTCCACATTAGAATAAATGCCAGAAACACTAAAATATTGCAACGTCACAAACTGAGAAAGGAGACAAAAATATTCTTCAAATTCAATATTTACTAGTTTTATATACATATATTACACATATTATGCAATACTCAAGTATAATTACCAACACATTGAGCAATTAAAATAATAAAATATAACATGAGATAATGTGGGAGGGTGGGCTGTGGCACCCTAGCAGTACCAGCTGAACTCGGTTGAGTCCCTTGTTAGGCTGGAGGAATGTAGAGAGTAGAGGTCCCCTGTTTTGTTTTTGTTTCTTTTGTTGATGTCGGCTACCCACCAAAATTGGGGGAAGTGCCTTGGTATATGTATGTATGTATAACATAAGAAATGGATTTAAATCGAGATACTACTGCCAAAGTTATTGGGTCCTTTGACTAGCCAGAGAGTACTACATTGGATCCTTCTTTCAGGTTAGGGTTTATTTTCCCTTTGCCTACACATATACTGAATTATCTAACCTATTCCTTACATATTTTCCTCTGTCCTCATACACTTGACAACACTGAGATTACCAAACAATTATTCTCTCAAGGGGGTTAACTACTGCAATCTAATTATTCAGTAGCTACTTTCCACTGGGCAAGGTTAGAAGAGACTCTTTGGCTACGGTAAGCAGCTCTTCTAGGAGAAGGACACTCCAAAATCAAACCATTGTTCTCTATTCTTGGGTAACGCCATAGCATCTGTACCATGGCCTGTCTTGGATTAGAGCTCTGTTGCTTGAGGGTAATCTTGGGCACACTGTTCTATATTATTTCTCTTCCTCTTGTTTGTTTTTAAGGTTTATAGTTTATATATAAAAGATCTAATTTAATATTCTTACTATTCTTAAAATATTTTATTTTGATTATTTATTACTTCTCTTGTAGCTTATCTATTTCCTTAATTTCTTTCCTCACGGGTCTATTTTTCTTTGTTAGAGCCCTTGGGCTTATAGCATATTGGTTTCCCAAATTGGGTTGTAGCTTGGCTTTTAACAATAATAATAATAATAATAATAATAATAATAATAATAATAATAATAAACGAGAAATGCAAACAGAAAAAGTTACAGAACTTTGAAGAAAGAATAAGTAAAAGTAATAGACGGTGTTAAATACAAGACAGAAAACCGTTAAATAAAAAAAAAGTAAATCAAAGATAAAGCAACTACAGGGACTTAATCGATTTCATCATTGACACTAATTATGACATTTTAATGTAAAAGGACGATAAAATTACTTCTTGAAGTAATACCGAACCGGAAGCGGCACCGATCAAAGAATAATTTCAACAATTTTATGAATTTAAAATGACTGGAACTGGCTTAATATATGAAACGAGGAGGAAGTAGCACTAATCTTCCTAGTAAATAAAGAGAAAGTGTCGTTTTATATATATATATATATATATATACATATATATATATATATATATATATATATACAGTATATATATATATATATATAATATATATATATATATATATACTGTATATATATATATATATATAAATTTATATATATATATATATATATACACATATATATATATATATATGTATATATATATATATATATACACACACACACACACATATATATATATATATATATATTGTATTTTCGGTCACGTTCAGCTCTACCCGTCCCTCAGCAGGGAAAAGAAGAGTAGTCATACCCTTAGTGAGAGAGGGGAGCATGTGCGTTTAGGTGCATATCCATCTAAATATTTAGCCGTCATTTTTGGCGGGTCGCGTACAGCAATTTACAACAATCATACCTTTCGAAAACCAAAACCTTGATAGGTACAGTTTGCAGCCATAAGCGCAATCGCAATTATATAGGAAATCGTACATGAGTTCATTATTATTATATACATATACTATATAAATATTTTTATTTGTATGTATGAGAGAGAGAGAGAGAGAGAGAGAGAGAGAGAGAGAGAGAGACCTTTTGTACAGAATAATGGTGTAGGAAATTGTAGGTAAGTCATCAGAGGCCTACAGGGGAAAAGGGAAATCGGGGAATCTTATTGAAAGCTTCATTAAAAGAACAGACTGACTTTCCTGATAACTCATCAACACATAAACTGTACTGTAGCTTGATCGAAGGGTTAATCATGTTGTATAGTCTTGGTGAATATAGAAAGGGAATTAGGCTATCTTAGAGTAATTTAGAAAGCGAAAATGTACATATAGAGTAAAATTTACTGGCTAAAATACATAAGACAACAATTATAAAAATAAAAGTTAAAATTACAGTAATTGTTATGATTAAATAAAAATAATAGTAATTAATTTGATGGGAAAATTTAGAGGAAAAAATCTAAGTTAACTCAATATTTCTTACAAATATAGAAGCAAAAACAAAAATAACGACAACAACAACAACAACAAAAACAACCTCAGCATAGTGACCACAGATGCAAGTAAAGTCACTTCGCAGAAAGGCCCATCGTTTATCCTTACAATTTCCCCATATTTTTGTCCTGAAGATGAAATGAAGCGTAACAGAAAATCCACTTCGGCAGTGAATTGGTGCAGCAAGTCTCCAAACAGGACAGTTTCGAAACGTGCTTAGAGCGAGGGTTTTCGAACAGATTTGTCAGCATCTTTATGCACAAAACCCTTGAGGTTTAGAAACGACGGCAGGCAAACAGACATATTCTCAAAGGAAACAATGAAAAAGACAGAGGAGTAAAACTCTACCTCATATTTTATGAGCCAACCAGGCAAGAAGACTTTTTCTTTATGTATTCGCACACATTTTGACATTCCACATCATCGTAAAATAACTATTGCTTTAAATAAAATAAAATTACCACTAACCTTTAGGGTTTAGGGGTTGCTGCGGCCTAATTGGTAACGTCTCTGCCTGGTGTTTGCCGGTCGGGGGTTCGAGTCCCGCTCAGACTCGTTATTGCCATTAGTGTCTGCAACCTTACCATCCTTGTGAGCTAAGGTTGGGGGGTTTGGGGGAGCCTACAGGCCTATCTGCTGAGTCATCAGCAGCCACTGCCTGGCCCTCCCTGGTATTAGCTTGGGTGGAGAGGAGGCTTGGGTGCTGATCATATAATATATGGTCAGTCTCTAGGGCACTGTCCTGATTGTTAGGGCAATGTCACTGTCCCTTGCCTCTGCCATTCATGAGCGACCTTTAAACCTTTAAACTTTTAACCTATCAAACTTCTATAAAGCCAATTAACTTAACAGCAATATTATCATCATGAAAAAGACAGTAACCACATAATTATACTCTTGGACGTCGAAGGACTTAGAAAAGGGGTGTAATAATGGCGTGCGACAAGAAAGAAAGAAAAAAAAAAGTTACGCGCTTAAAACTGAGGCCCAGCTATGATCAACATAAAGTTCTGTTTGTTCTGCCTCCAATGTTAGATAAAATGTGGAAAAAAAAGTACGGCAACAAATTTACCCCCGGGAGTGCATACCTACATCCCCTACCCCTTCCTCCAGACCGAAAAATATGGCAAACTTTCCAGAAAGTAGTTTGCAATTCAAACACAAACTCTGTCCCAGAGCGTCCAAATGTTGCAAAAAAAAGGGAAAAAAGAAAAAAAGAAATAAAAAAAACCGTTCTGCTCTTTTGCAGATGTTCTCAACATAAACCCTCGAAAAGCACTTTTTTCCTTAAAGGGAAGGCCGGGGGGGGGGGGGGGGGGGAAAGCTAGAAGGCAGCTTATATCAGCAGCTGACACCCAAAAAGATTAGTAGGAAAGGAAGTAGAGAGAGGAAAACAAAAATATATCAGAGCTAACATAATAATAATAATAATAATAATAATAATAATGAACTAAGGAACCTCCGTAACGAGGCTATAATATTGACAATCAAAAGCCACAGTAGTGTTAAAATATATTATTGTAAAATGGTAAAAAAAAAAAAAAAAAAAAAAAATACCATTTTACCATTTTACAATAATATATTTTAACACTACTGTGGCTTTTGATTGTCAATAATAATAATAATAATAATAATAATAATAATAATAATAATAATAATAATAATAATAATAATAAAAATAATAATATCCTAGCCAGTATAATAAAGAGCAATTCTTTCCTGCCACGCCGAGTGGTAGGGGGAGAGGGAATAGTCATACCCTAAATAGAGAGGGGGAAGTACCACGACAGGTCCACTCGAAATCATGATCTCTATCAAATTGCCGAACCAGCGGGTTGCAGTTAGGAAGGGGGAGGGTGGGAAAGTTCTGAATCTGTGTATGTATAACTATTTAAATATTTAGCTGTCATTCTTGACGGGCCGCGTATACTAGTGAAAGATAAAGACCAAATTTCACATTGTTCAAAAGGAAATGGATAAGGCAAGGTCAATATGACCTTTGACCTGTTATAACAAACTTTTACTAAACACTGACATCGTTAATGGCTTTGATCTCCAGCGGGTTAATATGGCACCGGTCAAATGCTTCTTTGACCTTTGACCTTTAGGTATGAGCTTGACCTTGGCATAACTAAGTACGCCAGGTTCATTATTGGAGCATACATATATATGGAATCTATATTTTACCATAAAAAAGTTATGGACAAAATTCTATTTCATTTTGAACAATCAAGCCAATGAATATCACCAGTTACATTGCTATTCCGAAGAAAATCTAACCAGTTATTATATTGACAGTTGCGAGATCGAATGTTGATGCAATTTTCCCTTATATCCATCCACAACATATAACGTAATAATTAAATGAATAAGTAAACTGAAAAATATAAAACAAACACGAGCGAGCGTACACAATGTACACAAACACACACACACACACACACACACACATATATATATATATATATATATACATATATATATATATATATATATACATAAATGCGAAAGTGTGCATATATCGGTTTTGAACTTATAGTAATAGCTAAAAAATAAGCGGGGTAAGCAATACTTAAAATTACTTACCTCATTGAATAAGATACTGCCACGATCTACCCCTTTTTAGGGTGAAAATAAGATTTGAATTTACAAGATATCAATCGACAGGAAAATGCAGCCTTCTAAATTGTTGAGCATTTAAGAAATTCTGTATCCAATTAACAATTCACCACTCTGGATTACTCATGCATTAATCTTTTTTTTTTTTTTTTTTTTTCTTTTAGTCATTGCTTACTTTTCGGCGTTGTTAAACTCGAAAAATTTCCCAATTTCATTTTACAGTTGATAAGGTGAAAGTTCCTGTTCATAAAATGTGTGATTTGCCTTGCAACTGTTCTTATCCTAGGGAAAGACGGTTCGCTATGTCGTCCTCATTTTCATTGGAGAAAAAATGGCACCCCTACGTTTGGTTTCTGTGTTATTTCAAATGTATATCATTTCCTTCATAGTAAGGCTTCTTTTCTCGTTACTATTTATTCCCTTCAGCATTTTCTCAGACCCATATAGACATTAGGTTGCCATTTTCCTTGGCTTCTCTCTAGACAAAAACGTACATAATATTCTATGGAAGTCTTAACAAAATTCCTTTTTCGATAATTTCTTTACTATGTTCAGTAATATCTTGTTCTCTTTCAGACAGCAGCAGTAAAACATAATAATGTTTACACAATTGTCAACATACTTTTATGAATGCAATTGTATATTCCTATTTGACTGCCATGTGACCTTAGCAGTAAAGAGAGAGAGAGAGAGAGAGAGAGAGAGAGAGAGAGAGAGAGATTGCATATTGAATCATTTATTCAGTGAGGAAACTCCAAATTAACTACAGCTGAAGACTTTTAATAAAAATATGTTTCAATGATGTTATCAATAGATAATGAAAGCAAACTATTTATTTTTGTCTATACTCGCATTACAAGACAGTGGCTCCTTGATGTATGAATTTGTTTAGTCCGGTGCTAGGGCTTGGAAGGCCATTCGGTGCTCATGTAAACTAGGTGGAGAGGAACCCAGCAGTTACACTACGAAATATGTTTCACAGCAACAGGAAGAAAGGAAGCGGTACCAAAGGTAATGTAAAAGGATACAATGCAATTGCATATATGGGTAGAAGAGACCTTTAGGCAATACCTTGAGTGCACAGCTTTTGGTGTACTGAAGGCACTGAACTCACCCCCCCCCCCCCTCCCCAGGAGCAGCTGCTCCCTTTGTAGTCGTGTTTTCTCAAATTACCAGGCAGAATGGCAATGCTCAATGATACTTAATCACGTGGGATATACATTTACCCTGTTGCAGTACGTATGCAAGTGATACGAGAAC
>NC_090725.1:291458759-291488759 GCF_036898095.1 Palaemon carinicauda | reverse complement strand
AAGAAGGTAAACCTCTATGGGAGAGGTTCCAGAAGCTGTGAACCATTTAGGGATAAAATACTCCTTAGGGCATAGGCTGAAGCAAAGGTTTTGTTTACTATGAATGGAAAAGTCAACGAGTTGTGAACCCCTTGGTGAGAGACACCCTGCATAAGGCAAATAAGCATCTTTACTGAAGACAAAAACAGATGGGTTTAAAAATGCTAATCTGAGGACTGTGGTGGAAAAGTCACCAAATCATTGGGTTTGAATACCCATACCCCAGCATTGATATTAAAAAAAAAAAATAATCTTATTATATGAACAAGTGTCTGGCTATATATATATATATATATATATGTATTATATATACACACATATATATATACATATATATAGATATATACATATCTATATATATACATATATATATACATATATATATATATATATATATATATGTATATATATATATATATATATATTCTGTCACGCTCATCGTCATTGCCAGACGTACAACTACTCGGTGTCCCCGTCCCTTGGGTTGGGGGAAGGAGTGGGAAGGGTTAAATATGTGCACGTGTGCATGTCTTTCAAAATAATTAGCCATCATTTTTGACGTGTCGCGTACACTAGCAAGAAATTAAACGCTATGTCTTGGAGTTTCGCATGTGATGTGATTCCAAGAATACTGTGTTATTTCAAGTGCAGGAAAGACTGCTAATCTCTTGTGCTTGTCGTTTGCTTGTTCTAACTAACTTGCCAATGAGCATGTTTGTTGCCAGTGTTGTACATTATTAAGGAAAGGCTGTGTTGTGTATAGTACTAAAGCAATGAGAAGGTGCTGTGTATATCAGTGATTAAGGTATGTATGTGTTCTGTACATCTTCGTGGAAGGACTAGATGCATCAATATCATTCATCATAAAAGGACCAGGTGCTGTGTACATCAGTGATTAAGGTATGTATGTGTTCTGTAGATCTTCGTGGAAGGACTAGATGCATCAATATCATTCATCATAAAAGGACCAGGTGCTGTGTACATCAGTGATTAAGGTATGTATGTGTTCTGTACATCTTCGTGGAAGGACTAGATGCATCAATATCATTCATCATAAAAGGACCAGGTGCTGTGTATATCAGTGATTAAGGTATGTATGTGTTTTGTACATCTTCGTGGAAGGACTAGATGCATCAATATCATTCATCATAAAAGGGCCAGGTGCTGTGTATATCAGTGATTAAGGTATGTATGTGTTGTGTACATCTTCGTGGAAGGACTAGATGCATCAATATCATTCATCATAAAAGGACCAGGTGCTGTGTATATCAGTGGTTAAGGTATGTATGTGTTTTGTACATCTTCGTGGAAGGACTAGATGCATCAATATCATTCATCATAAAAGGACCAGGTGCTGTGTATGTCAGTGATTAAGGTATGTATGTGTTTTGTACATCTTCGTGGAAGAACTAGATGCCTCAATATCATTCATCATAAAAGGACCAGGTGCTGTGTATATCAGTGATTAAGGTATGTATGTGTTTTGTACATCTTCATGGAAGGACTAGATGCATCAATATAATTCATCATAAAAAGACCAGGTGCTGTGTATATCAGTACTCAAGAATGTACAAAGTGCTCTGTATATCAAGCCTCAGGAAGAACTATCTTGAAATAGATATTTCTCGTAAAATTAACGAATAAAAAGGAAAGGTAAATTAGGTTAATTTTAAGGGAAAACTTTTGTTTAAAGCTATATGTAAATATAGCATAGAGATATAATAAGGTGGTCATGTATACAACTTCAACCTAAATTGTACATTGAAGTAGGGCCTGGACATAGGCTTAGGCTTAAACTTTGATCTATTTTACTGAGGCAGGCCTAGTATAAAATAAACATTGGCCCTTGAAAAGTTTCATAATAAAGAATGAGCAGCTTTTCTAAGGTTATGCCTACATAATTAAAATAAGATTCTCAAGAAACCTCAGATAATGCTACACCCCTCACCATCTCCCTTCCCTTTTCCTAGTTTAGGCTTAGGTCCAGGTCTACTTTGATTCATGACCATAAAAATCCTTATCATATTCCTCAACTTATATCTGGAAAATTACATATAAATCTAAAACAGAGGTTTATCTCGAGATCTCTTTTGGGAATATGTGAAACACTACATCATAACTAACCAGAAATAAATTCCATGATAATCCTATTACATATCATGAAGGAGAGGGAAGAATATTTTTCATGGCAATAAAATTCATAATAAATTATACGTGGCTTACAAACAGAACGTGACAGGAGGAAAGGTTGAAAAGATAAGTGTATACTGGGCAGAAAAGTTAAATGGAAAGAATGACAGAGAATATTTTTGGAGGGAGCCTGAATTTAGAACAACCTGTCATGGTTTATTGATTTAAACATAGATAAGCAACAAAGACTAGATACTATTGTATTAGGGAAGGAACTTGATTGAGGAAGTATATGATTCTATGGAAGGAAACTAGTTTGTAAAATGGGGGTAGAAGGTTGAGGTTTGCAAATGATACAGAACTCTCTAAGGAAACTGGATAAAGATTGAAAGATTTAACGAATGTATTCTATGGAGGGAAACTAGTTTGTAAAATGGGGGTAGAAGGTTGAGGTTTGCAAATGATACAGAACTCTCTAAGGAAACTGGAAAAAGATTGAAAGATTTAACGAATGTTAGTCGAAAGGAAAGAAATTTTTTAGTAATGTTGATGCTAAATGGAAACCAAGTAGAATAAGCAAGGAGTTTAAATACGTAAGAAGGAGGAGTATAAAGGGTCGATTACTCTAGGAATTGAGGAGCAAACATTAAAGACAAATGTATGATTAGAGATGAGGTAAATCATAGCATAGATACATAAAAAAGCAAAGAAAAAAATATGCAAAAGATGGAAGTTGATGCGGGAAAATATGCAGGAAGTGTTGGACCAACTCTTTACAATAAAAATAAAGAGTAAATGTTAAATGTAAATGGATGAAAAAATGGCAGCTGTTGATATGAACTGCATGTATAGCAGACACACATAACAATAAAGAAATAAAAGGGTGGAGGTAGGATGAGGTAGAAAAATTTCACATATGGTTCGATCAGGTGATATGAATGGAAGATGATGGACTTAATATTCGGGATCAAGAAAACGCATGCAAAATAGTGCAGTATTTGCTTGATGGTTCGGTGCAGATAATGAAATTTCCTTGTAGATGGTTGCAGTGACTGGCATAAATTAGGTTACCTTACAGGGAGTTCTTCCTTCATTTAACTGTTAAAGTAATAATAAAAGACAGGGTGTTGTGCTAATTATTTTTGCAGCCTTTACATGTCAGGGAGTTTAGCTTATTGAAAAACCATATATACATATACTTAGACACACACGCATACATACGCACGCACACACATTATATATATATATATATATATATGTATGTATGTATGTATGTATGTATGTATGTATATATATATAAAATATATATATATATATATATATATGCATGAATGTGTGTATATATATATATATATATATTTATATATATATATATATATAATATATATATATATATATACACATATATATATACATATATATATATATTACAACGAAAGCAAAATTACAGCACTTACAAATACCTACAAACGAAGCCTCGTCCCTAATCTATTTCAATTACAATTTGCAACAACTAAGTCACAGAACGAGAAATCACTCGTAAATCCTCCTACTACATCTGGAAGCCAAGCAACTATTCTAAAGCTTCCGGCTTTAGCAGATGCCACGATGGGATCAGAGAAGAGAGAGAATCCCAAGTATGCCGGATACGTCTGACTGAGGTGGAAAGAGAAGTCCTCTTAACTGCGGAAGGTAATCCATCAGTAGTATTCAAGGGGCTAATGAGCTGTGCACACAACTGATGTCCTTGTTAAAATTTTATTTGGCGTTTTGTGTTCTGATATATATCATACTAATATATATATATATATATATATATATGGATAAATATCAACACAATATCGTGTTCAAATAGAAATAAATTTCTACCTCATACTTGGGATCGAACGCTAGCCCCTTCCAATGAAAGGCCAGGTCGAAACCAACCATGCCACGAGAGGCCATAAAAGAAATCGGAACCTAACGCTACCCAGCAGTTCGAGGATTTACCTGGCGAGATATATATAATATATACATACATACATACATATATATATATATATATAGGTAAATATATATATATATATATATATAGGTAAATATATATATATATATATATATATAGGTAAATATATATATATATATATATAGGTAAATATATATATATATATATATAGGTAAATATATATATATATATATATATAATATATATATATATATATATATATCCAATAAACAAACGCTTACAAGAGAAATATTGTCATTTAATTTTCTTAAAATTCAATGTCAATGTAATGTTAAAAACACATCTATATATTGAAAGTAAACATTTTCGAATAGGAAAATCCTTACATCATAAGTTTTCACGCAGGTTAATTATAAACAACATTAATTTTAAGATGGTAAAATCACTATAGAAAAAAAGAATATACATAACCCTACATACATTCAACCCATGAAGTGTCAAATCGTACTGGATAATGAAAACAAACTACATAATTTCAGAAGCTAATGCCAAACTTGGAGTGTTCGCAGCAGTGCTCATTCTCCAACAACAACAATATAAATCCTAATGAATACGAACTATTGTATAACTGATTCATTTCTTTCTAGGTTGTAATATCATTATGTTTATCAAAAAGAAAGGAGAAAGATTTGTGCAGTTATTCCATCATTTTTCGATTTTTCGTGGTTTAAAAGACCGGGTTCTTAACAAAATCTAAATTAGTTAAATACGCGTTAATACCAAACCCTACTCTTCTTTATATATATACATATATATATATATATATATATATATATATATATATATATATATATATATAACATTCATACCGAAAACTCAGAATAATCGGGATTATAATCATGCGGACTCTCTCTCTCTCTCTCTCTCTCTCTCTCTCTCTGACTGACACACAGAAACTGCTACAACTAATCTAGAATACATGAACCCTCACTTTTTCCACGAATGTAAAATGAAATCTTTTAGGAAAGGAAACATCAATGACTCCCACACGAAAAACATCAACACAAGAAGACGTTCTTAAAATATATAACTTTTAAATCGATAAAGCCGCCCCCTCCCCCAACACACACACACACACACACATACACACACACACACACACCCATCCCAAATGCTGAAAACCTTGTAAGCCATTCAAGATGTACGAAATATAACTATAACTTAAATTCTCTTGTAGCCTTCGTATCATGGCCACTATCAATATTTGGGGCTTTCTCAGGAAAAAAAAAAACAAATTGGTGATCTTTTACCCGAATAACTGTAGACGGTATTTCTACCTGACACTAATGCTCCCGTCCTTGGCTAGAGGAGGAGTCATTTAACAGGATTCCAGGTAAAATAAAGGACAGTGATTGTCCAACTGATATGGAGGCGGCAGCTCAAGTAGAAGTTGCGGCACGAAACAAAAGGGGGAAAAATGTCCTCTAGACACTAAAGGGTCGGTGGGTACAGTAGGAGTCATGGACGAAAGGGAAAGGGCTATTGTTCATGGACGAAAGGGGAAAGGGCTATTGTTCATGGACGAAGTCATGGAAGAAAGGGAAAGGGCTATTGTTCATGGACGAAAGGGAAAGGGCTATTGTTCATGGACGAAAGGGAAAGGGCCATTGTTCATGGACGAAGTCATGGAAGAAAGGGAAAGGGCTATTGTTCATGGACGAAATGGAAAGGGCTATTGTTCATGGACGAAGTCATGGAAGAAAGGGAAAGGGCTATTGTTCATAGACGAAGTGGAAAGGACTACTGTTCATGGACGAAGTCATGGACGAAAGGGAAAGGGCTATTGTTCATGGACGAAATGGAAAGGGCTATTGTTCATGGACGAAGTCGTGGAAGAAAGGGAAAGGGCTATTGTTCATGGACGAAGTCATGGACGAAAGGAAAAGGGCCATTGTTCATGGACGAAGTCATGGACGAAAGGAAAAGCGCCATTGTTCATGGACGAAGTCCTGGTTGAAACGGAAAGCGCTATTGTTCATGGACGAAAGGGAAAGGACTATGGTTTATGGAGGAAAGGGAAAGGGTTATTGTTCATGGACGAAAGGAAAAGGGCTATTGTTCATGGATGAAAGGAAAAGGGCTATTGTTCATGGACGAAAGGGAAAGGATTATGGTTCATGGAGGAAAGGGAAAGGGTTATTGTTCATGGACGAAAGGACAAGGGCTATTGTTCATGGATGAAGTCATGGACGAAAGGAAAAGGGCCATTGTTCATGGACGAAGTCATGGACGAAACGGAAAGGGCTATTGTTCATGGACGAAAGGGAAAGGGCTAATGTTCATAGACGAAGTGGAAAGGACTACTGTTCATGGACGAAGTCATGGAAGAAAGGGAAAGGGCTATTGTTCATGGACGAAAGGGAAAGGACTATGGTTCATGGAGGAAAGGGAAAGGGTTATTGTTCATGGACGAAAGGAAAAGGGCTATTGTTTATGGACGAAAGGGAAAGGACTATGGTTCATGGAGGAAAGGGAAAGGGTTATTGTTCATGGACGAAAGGAAAAGGGCTATTGTTCATGGACGAAGGGGGAGGGCTATTGTTCATGGATGAAGTCATGGACGAAAGGGAAAGGGACATTGTTCATGGACGAAGACATGGACGAAAGGAAAAGGGATATTGTTCATGGACGATATTAGAGAGAGAGAGAGAGAGAGAGAGAGAGAGAGAGAGAGAGAGAGCCTGTTCAAGTGTACAAAGAATTTATGGCAGGAATATAATTAATCGACCAGTAATCTTAAGGAAGCTCTAAAATAACCTCGACATACGGATGCATAAGATGATAATCTTATTCTATGGGAGAGACTAGGATAAACTAATTATTTGGAGTGTCCAATTGTCTCAGATCTTTAATAAATAGTAAAACCAATTTTCCACAAAGCATAAAATGAACATCCAAACGGCTATGAAGGATACCTATATAACCATTCACTTTCAACTAGTGTACTCAAGCCGTCAAATGTTCAATACTTCCCAAACCCCTCTTCCTTTTCTAACTACAACCCCCTGGCTCGGCAATTTGTGGGAGTGTATGGTTTCCGAGTGTATCTCTCAGGGTACCCTCTCTCACATGGATATGACTACTCCTCTCCCCCAGATTGTAACAAGATATAAATAAATAAATATATATATATATATATATATACACACACACACACATATATATATATATATATATATAATGTATATATATATACATATATATATATATACATATATATATATATATATATATATGTGTGTGTGTGTGTATATATATATAAATCTATATAGTCAGATACTTGTTCTTTATTATATAGGGGAGATAAACTACAGAAAGGGTGAATTTCCAGAGAAAAAAATAAAGGGAATAGAAACAACTGCGATCACGCCTGTTTGAAATTCACCCTATATCCCATGCATAATAATTAATTGACCCATAATCGAAGATCATCAATAAACATTACCAAAAGATTAAACACCATTTCGCTAGCGCACCCTTCTATGTTTAAGACAACGCTGTAGAATGAATAATAAAAATAAAGAGTGAGAGAAGAATAAGGTGAAGAAGGTAAGTAAAATAAATTGAGTGGAGGATGAGGCAAAGGAAATAAGTACAACTACAATTAAATAAAGGGAAAAGACAAACGTTAATGAGCATGGGATCAAGGATTAAAACATTCCAATATAAAGATGCTCACTGAAATTAATAGAGTTCTATATTGACGAAGCATTTCGAAGATTTGTTGCATGTGAAAGATTGGAGAGACGCGGATTTGAATGAGTGGGAATGGATTAAAGAGCTAAGGGGGTCCAAGAAGACGAAAATTTAGGCTATATATTTTTCGACGTCAATATGTTTTGTAGGAGAAACCTTAAGTATGCACCATAGAAGAACATATTTTTTGGGCAATACTAAATACCGTGTAAAACTTTAGATCGTCTGCAGTGCGAAGTATTTGTTCTTGAGGAAACGACAATTACGACAAAAAAGATAACTTTATTGGATTTTAGCTTTAAATAAAATTTAGAGAAAACTTTTTTTCTTGAACATTGAATAGTCTCCTTACTATAAAGTTGATAATAATAATAATAACAATAAAATAATAATAATAATAAAATAATAACAACAACAAACAAAAACATCAAATAATTCACTTAACTTCTAATACCATCAATAAAACAAAGCCAACGAAAGCAATTACATGGAAACGTCACAGCGATCATTTATGTGGTACTCCATTCTGCAAAATGTGACATGACGGTTTGCAATCCTTTCATATATTCTCTCATCATTACAAATAGCTATTTTCAATAACCATCATGCAATACAATAGAATCGGACGTCCATCGTGTCCGAGGGCTATTTCACGAGGATTTGAAGTTCACAGGCAAACGTTAGAATTTCATGTATACGAGTTTGTGTTCGATTATTATTATTATTATTACTAACTAACCAACGACTCTAGTTGGGCAGCAAGATGCAATAAGCCCAAAGGCTCCAACAGGGAAAAAATAGCCCAGTGAGGATTGGAAACAAGAAAATGAATAAACGATATAAGTAGTAATGAAAAATTAAAATAGAATATTCTAAAAAACATTTACAACATTAAAACAGATAATTCATATATAAATATAAAAAGACTTATGTCAGCCTGTTCAACATGAAAACATTTGCTGTAACTTTGAACTTTCGAAGTTCTACTGATTCTACTACCCGATTAGGAAGATCATTCTACAACTTGGTCATAGCTGCAATAAAACTTCTAAAATACTTTGTGGTATTGAGCCTCATGATAAAGAAATCCTAACTATTAGAATCAACTGCATGCCTAGTATTACGAAAAGGATGAAACTTGGATAATAATAATAATAATAATAATAATAATAATAATAATAATAATAATAATAATAATAATAATAATAATAATAATAATAACTGTCCAGGAAGATCTGAATGTATTCATTATCAAGCCAACAGATAATAATTCGAATACACTCTCCTTTTCATTAACCATCTACAGCAATAACAACAGTAAGGCTTTCGAGTGTTAAATCACTCACACAAGTTAATTTTCTTCTATTCTTTCCACATGTCCAAACCAACTGAAAATTTACTTATCCACGATGTCACATTACTTACCACTTCTACCTATACTATATTAACCATTCCTCGCTAGTATTGATTCTACTACAAGATTTTCCTAGGTCCCTGTAACTGAAATCTTTCTACCCGGAGATAGCTATCCGAGGATAGCGTTATGTTCGGCTAGCAGTAAATAACTTTCTCGATTAGTAAGGCCAGGTAATAACAGACAATGTTATAGTATAGTCTCTGGATAGGATCCTAGTAGGGAAATAAGGAAATGAAAAAAAACGACATAAGTAATGAACATAACAGTTTGTCCCTTCTTTTGAACACCAATACATTCATCGAAAAAAAACCTAAGTTTTATACTAAAAAATGGCTTCATTTACTATCAGTTCACACTACCGTTTGAGGTTTAAAAATAAATCCATTTTCAATCATCCATTAATTATTCTACTTTGAAGTTCACGTATAAATGTTCAATTACCATCCAAATAATAATGGCGCTTGTGATCAATTAGGATTGTTCATTATAAATTAGCCTTTTCTCAATGCCTTAAGGGGCGATGTATCAGTTAACAAATAAAATCCATTAAAATAACTGTCTGTCGTTCATGGCTGAGTCTAAGGATCATGGGATGTATACTCAGGTGATGTGAGTCATAGGTAATGCATATCTGCAGCGGCAGATACAGTAAAAATATTGTACTATCAATAATAATAATAATAATTCATTATATTTTCATTACCATAGTTAAGTTTACATAAACTCAGGGGGAAAACTACCAGATAATTCAGATGTATTGAAAATAACATCGAAACAGGAAAAATATGACAGTAGTGATAGTAATAAAATCATCGACAAAAACAACAACAACAATAATAATAAAAATAATAATAATAATAATAATAATAATAATAATAATAATAATAATAATAATAATAATAATAATAATAATAATAATAATATAAAGGTTAAAAGGTGTCTAGTTTCGGTTTGTTTCATTAAAATAGATCCTCATCAGAAAAATATATCTTGATTCTACACACAGGCATCATTATTGGATTTTGGAAGGCAAATAATTTTGTTTCTAATATAAAATAAAAATGAAGGCATGATTAAATATTTGACTCCTAACTCCTAAGAATGACCTTGACCTCCGTTTGCATATCAGCCACATCACATATCTCATTTGAATCCTCGGCCGTGTATAGTTCAAACGTTATGCCCAAGCTCAAATTAATATTGACTTTTGCTCCCATTAAATGTTCAACCCACCCAGGATGTAATCAGCATTTACCAGTCACAAGACCCACTTTGGTAATTATTATTATTATTATTACTTGCTAAGCTACAACCCTAGTTGGAAAAGCAGGATGCTATAAGCCAAGGGGCTCCAACAGGGAAAATAGCTCAATGAGGAAAGGAAAAAAATAATAATAAATATCTCCTATATAAACTATAAAAACTTTATCAAAACAAGAGGAAGAGAAATAAAATAGGAGAGTATGCTCGAGTGTACCCTCAAGCAAGAGAACTCTAACCCAAGACAGTGGAAGACCATGGTAAGGAGGCTATGGCATTACCCAAGACTAGAGCACAATGGTTTGATTTTGGAGTGTCCTTCTCCTAGAAGAGCTGCTTATCATAGCTAAAGAGTCTCTTCTACCCTTACCAAGAGGAAAGTGGCCACTGAACAGTTACAGTGCAGTAACCCCTTGAGTGAAGAAGAATTGTTTGGTAATCTGTGTTGTCAGGTGTATGAGGACAGAGGAGAATATGTAAAGAATAGGCCAGACTATTCAGTGTGAGTGTAGGCAAAGGGAAAATGAACCGTAACTAGAAAGAAGGATCCAATGTAGTAAAATAAATCCACACGATTTTCAATGAAATCCTATAAACAAAGTAGAACAGAAGTCTTACGTTAAGATTAGAATAGTGCGTGTTAAATAAATCAGCATGGAATTCATGTAATGATGTTTGGTAATTAGTGAATAAAAATATCGAAGGAAAACTGCATAACAAGAAAATAAGATGACAAAACCTGCCGGTGAAACATTTGTCAGAAGGCTACGAAAAAAATGAGGGGCAGAAATTTCTAATAATATCAATAACAGATAAAATACGACCAGTCTGACTCAGATAATAAGAAAACGCATCAATCCACTTAAACTATTATGTTTGACCTGATTTGTGAGTTTATTTAATTCTTGATAAGACATTAAATTACAATCAGTTTGTCGTCACACTTGAAGAAATAAAATATTAAGGTGTCTGTAAAAGAATATGTCACGTAGCAATTTGAAGCTATACGCATAAGCAACATCGATTGATTGATTAATTTAAAATTCTCTAGCATCCCGAGAAACATTGCAATAAACAGGACCAACATAGCAAGTGTTTATCAAAATCTGGTGCTATTTCCGAAACCTAAGCACTAAGGATACATCACTAAAATTACATAGAAGACGTGAAAAAGGCTTCACGGCCCCTTTTCATCATATACGTCAATCGACAAACCACCAGACACAGAGGAGAGAGAGAGAGAGAGAGAGAGAGAGAGAGAGAGAGAGAGAGAGAAATCTCCCAAGGCTACAAGATTTCCAAGTTCGAGATTTTGTTGCGTATCATAATACATAAGTTATGACAGTGTCCCAACTTTATAAGTATAAGAGCATTATAAAATAAGCTTGAAAGGATTTAGCCGTTACCCTAACGCGTTCATCTAAGGGGGGATGCAAAAGTTATGAGAGAGAGAGAGAGAGAGAGAGAGAGAGAGAGAGAGAGAGAGAGAGAATTTTTACTTAGCACTTTACAACTATTCTTGGCATGTAGTATTTTGCTTTTCAGATTACGGTTGCAGCTTGGATTGCAATAACGACAGTAATACAAGTAATAACAATAAGAGTAATAACCAAAATAACAATATTAATACTTATAGCTAGACTTGACTGAAAGTAAATAACTATAGTCCATTTCTTTTAGCGATGCAAAATTTGCACCGACTCGCAGCGGTGCCCTTTTAGCTCGGAAAAGTTTCCTGATCGCTGATTGGTTGGAATTATCTCGTCAACCAATCAGCGATCCGGAAATTTTTCCGAGCTAAAAGGGCACCGCTGCGAGTCGGTGCAAATATGCATGGCTAAAAGAAATGGACTATAGTGATGCGAATGAATGTACATGAAAAAAAAGATTAAATACACAACAAACATGTGGTATATTCAAGTAGAATTAACATATTCAAGTTGCAGTTTAGAGATTTTTCAATATCCCAGAGATAATTACTTATTCTTATGTGAAAAGGCATGGCAAGATGATAGGCCATAAGACCCCCACAAGATTGCCCAAATTGACAATGCAAGATTTAACGCAGACGAAAAAATTTATACATTCATTAATACATTCTAAATGTGAAAATGTGCTCTCTCTCTCTCTCTCTCTCTCTCTCTCTCTCTCTCTCTCTAGGATAATGCCTTAGCCTCTGTACCATGGTCTTCCACTGTCTTGGGTTAGAGTTCTCTTGCTTGAGGGTACACTCGGGCACACTATTCTATGTTATTTCACTTCCTCTTGTTTTGTGAAAGTTTTTATAGTGTATATAGGAGATATTTATTTTAATCTTGTTGCTGTTCTTAAAATATTTTATTTTTTCTTGTTTATTTTCCTCACTGGGCTATTTTTTCTATCAGAACCCCTGTATATATATATATATATATATATAGGCATTTCATGGGGAATGATTATAATATTCTTTGAGAATTGGATTACTCAAAGTGAATTACAAAAGGGAATTTCGCTAAGGGAAAAACCTGGATGGAAATAGACACCGGGTGGATTATTGCAAGATTGGGAAAAAGAAGCTTTTAAAAATTATTCAGAATAAAAAAATGCCTATAGCCCAGTGAGAGAGAGAGAGAGAGAGAGAGAGAGGAGAGAGAGAGAGAGAGGGGGGGGGAATTGATAACAATAGGTACATAACATTTAGTAGTAAATCAATGATGAAATGTCATCAACCGTGTACTATGGTCATTAAAAACGTGGTTCTTAAAATAGGAATATCTAAAAGATTCAAGAAACAAGAAATATGACAAAAAGACCGCATATTAGTGACACTACAGTAATCGATTATTAGCATTATTTTTTTCTGCACAGACACTTGAATGAAACATTAAAAAACAATAAAGAAACTGTAAGAAAAAAAAAAAAAAAAAGGTACGAACCTACATGGGCCTAGTAATCCTGGACGCTTAAAGGCCTAGTAATCATGAGATTCTTCAAATTCTCCGGCTAGCCGGGAGCCTCCCAGCACGAACTATTCAGGGCACGCCGGCTTCGGCAAACATGTCGAAACGCAAACTGCATACTTCGTTATAGCGTACATTTGTCGAGAAACGGGAACGATGGAGTCGTTCCGTATACAGGAACGATGGAGTCGTTACGAACACAGGAACGATGGAGTCGTTACGAACACAGGAACGATGGAGTCGTTCCGTACACAGGAACGATGGAGTCGTTCCGTACACAGGAACGATGGAGTCGTTCCGTACACAGGAACGATGGAGTCGTTCCGTACACAGGAACGATGGAGTCGTTCCGTACACAGGAACGATGGAGTCGTTCCGTACACAGGAACGATGGAGTCGTTCCGTACACAGGAACGATGGAGTCGTTCCGTACACAGGAACGATGGAGTCGTTCCGTACACAGGAACGATGGAGTCGTTCCGAACACAGGAACGATGGAGTCGTTCCGAACACAGGAACGATGGAGTCGTTCCGTACACAGGAACGATGGAGTCGTTCCGTACACAGGAACGATGGAGTCGTTCCGTACACAGGAACGATGGAGTCGTTCCGTACACAGGAACGATGGAGTCGTTCCGTACACAGGAACGATGGAGTCGTTCCGTACACAGGAACGATGGAGTCGTTCCGTACACAGGAACGATGGAGTCGTTCCGTACACAGGAACGATGGAGTCGTTCCGTACACAGGAACGATGGAGTCGTTCCGTACACAGGAACGATGGAGTCGTTCCGTACACAGGAACGATGGAGTCGTTCCGTACACAGGAACGATGGAGTCGTTCCGTACACAGGAACGATGGAGTCGTTCCGTACACAGGAACGATGGAGTCGTTCCGTACACAGGAACGATGGAGTCGTTCCGTACACAGGAACGATGGAGTCGTTCCGTACACAGGAACGATGGAGTCGTTCCGTACACAGGAACGATGGAGTCGTTCCGTACACAGGAACGATGGAGTCGTTCCGTACACAGGAACGATGGAGTCGTTCCGTACACAGGAACGATGGAGTCGTTCCGTACACAGGAACGATGGAGTCGTTCCGTACACAGGAACGATGGAGTCGTTCCGTACACAGGAACGATGGAGTCGTTCCGTACACAGGAACGATGGAGTCGTTCCGTACACAGGAACGATGGAGTCGTTCCGTACACAGGAACGATGGAGTCGTTCCGTACACAGGAACGATGGAGTCGTTCCGTACACAGGAACGATGGAGTCGTTCCGTACACAGGAACGATGGAGTCGTTCCGTACACAGGAACGATGGAGTCGTTCCGTACACAGGAACGATGGAGTCGTTCCGTACACAGGAACGATGGAGTCGTTCCGTACACAGGAACGATGGAGTCGTTCCGTACACAGGAACGATGGAGTCGTTCCGTACACAGGAACGATGGAGTCGTTCCGTACACAGGAACGATGGAGTCGTTCCGTACACTGGAACGATGGAGTCGTTCCGTACACAGGAACGATGGAGTCGTTCCGTACACAGGAACGATGGAGTCGTTCCGTACACTGGAACGATGGAGTCGTTCCGTACACAGGAACGATGGAGTCGTTCCGTACACTGGAACGATGGAGTCGTTCCGTGTACAGGAACGATGGAGTCGTTCCGAGTACAGGAACGATGGAGTCGTTCCGAGTACAGGAACGATGGAGTCGTTCCGAGTACAGGAACGATGGAGTCGTTCCGAGTACAGGAACGATGGAGTCGTTCCGAGTACAGGAACGATGGAGTCGTTCCGAGTACAGGAACGATGGAGTCGTTCCGAATACAGGAACGATGGAGTCGTTCCGTATACAGGAACGATGGAGTCGTTCCGTATACAGGAACGATGGAGTCGTTCCGTATACAGGAACGATGGAGCGATGGAGTCGTTCCGAATACAGGAACGATGGAGTCGTTCCGAATACAGGAACGATGGAGTCGTTCCGAATACAGGAACGATGGAGTCGTTCCGAATACAGGAACGATGTAGTCGTTCCGAATACAGGAACGATGGAGTCGTTCCGTATACAGGAACGATGGAGTCGTTCCGTACACTGGAACGATGGAGTCGTTCCGTGTACAGGAACGATGGAGTCGTTCCGAATACAGGAATGATGGAGTCGTTCCGTATACAGGAACGATGGAGTCGTTCCGAATACAGGAACGATGGAGTCGTTCCGTATACAGGAACGATGGAGCGATGGAGTCGTTCCGAATACAGGAACGATGGAGTCGTTCCGTATACAGGAACGATGGAGTCGTTCCGAATACAGGAACGATGGAGTCGTTCCGTACACAGGAACGATGGAGTCGTTCCGTACACAGGAACGATGGAGTCGTTCCGTACACAGGAACGATGGAGTCGTTCCGTACACAGGAACGATGGAGTCGTTCCGTGTACAGGAACGATGGAGTCGTTCCGTACACTGGAACGATGGAGTCGTTCCGTGTACAGGAACGATGGAGTCGTTCCGTACACTGGAACGATGGAGTCGTTCCATGTACAGGAACGATGGAGTCGTTCCGAGTACAGGAACGATGGAGTCGTTCCGAGTACAGGAACGATGGAGTCGTTCCGAGTACAGGAACGATGGAGTCGTTCCGAGTACAGGAACGATGGAGTCGTTCCGAGTACAGGAACGATGGAGTCGTTCCGAATACAGGAACGATGGAGTCGTTCCGTATACAGGAACGATGGAGTCGTTCCGAATACAGGAACGATGGAGTCGTTCCGTATACAGGAACGATGGAGCGATGGAGTCGTTCCGAATACAGGAACGATGGAGTCGTTCCGTATACAGGAACGATGGAGTCGTTCCGTATACAGGAACGATGGAGTCGTTCCGAATACAGGAACGATGGAGTCGTTCCGAATACAGGAACGATGGAGTCGTTCCGTATACAGGAACGATGGAGTCGTTCCGTATACAGGAACGATGGAGCGATGGAGTCGTTCCGAATACAGGAACGATGGAGTCGTTCCGTATACAGGAACGATGGAGTCGTTCCGTATACAGGAACGATGGAGTCGTTCCGTATACAGGAACGATGGAGTCGTTCCGAATACAGGAACGATGGAGTCGTTCCGTATACAGGAACGATGGAGTCGTTCCGAATACAGGAACGATGGAGTCGTTCCGTATACAGGAACGATGGCGTCGTTCCGAATACAGGAACGATGGAGTCGTTCCGTATACAGGAACGATGGAGTCGTTCGGTATATATTGGTTGCGATTACTTTCGTCACTTATCATATTGCTATTACTTTTAAAATTATAACTGTCATGATTTTAAATTAAAAACTGAACATAAGGGGAAGGCAAGAAAGCAAGTAAAGTGCTGATCAAAATTTTACATGAGAATCCTTACATCTGATAAATAGTAAAGAAATAAGGTAAAAATTATATTGATCTAAAAATAAAGGAAAAGACAGAAAAATATGTATAAAAGATTTTCTAATCGAGGCTCAAGTTAAAATCTATAATTTTTAGCACATATCGATGCTTCGAACAAAATTATATTCTTTAGAATAATGCGTCTAAAATATTCCTTTTACCTATGTCTACTCATACGGAATTGTTCTTGCCAAATTCAGTACGTCGTTAGTTCAGCTCTTGCTAACGTCTGTCTCTTCAAACAAACACACATAAAAGTATCGTAATAAAATTTTTGGAAAGGAGTCTATAAACTACACAAAGGATTTATCCCAAGGCACCAAAAAAAAAAAAAAAAAAAAAAAAAAAATATATATATATATATATATATATATATATATATATATATATATATATATATATATATATATATATATATATTATATATATATATATATATATATATATATATATATATATATATATATATATTTGACTAAAAAACGAAATTTTCAATACACTAAGATGTAACAGACATGACCTAAAAACTGAAATAAAAAATTCAAATGGTCTTTAATAACTATTATGCATAAGAGTAATGGCACCTTTACGTGTTAGCGCTTAGACATAATATAGTCACACAGGTGGGCTACTCAAATACTCTGAAGCGTTCGAATCTTGTTGAAGTTTTTTTTTTTTTCCGAAATGGTGATGTTCATGTCGACAGCCCTAAGTTGAAAGACACACGAATGAAATGGTTGTAATTCTGCAGCCATTTACTTTTCATACTATAAACATGATATGCGGTTTGGCTTAGAAAATAAAGATTGTTGCATATGCAGATGATGCTACTCTCTTTGCTTCAATTCATTCATCGGAATGTCGATCTAGGGTTGCTGAATGTCTTAATAGAGATCTAGTTGAAATTAGTATGAATGTACTGTAAGTAGGTCTTGGAGAGTGGCTCCTCAAAATCCATATATCTCTACTGATAATGCTTCTTGAACTATATACAACTTTCAAAATTTTAGGTATGATTCTTGATAGCAAATCTACTTTTGCGAAACACAAATTCAATCTGTTTCTTCGCCAATTACACAAAAATAACTTATTGGAAAGATCAAGATTTTTACCCTGAAGAAATTTTATATTCTTTCACTCTACCTTGTTTCGAGTATTGTTCTCCAGTCTGGTTTTCAGTTGCTGACTCTCATCTTAATTTAGTGGATATAAACTTGCAGTCTATTAATCAACCATGTTGCATAAGATTTTTCATAATTCACATCATTCATTACATTCAGATCTTCCAAGACTGTGCCATCCTGTACGTAATGCAAGGTATGCAGTTAATTCTAACAATGCTGCCTTCTCCATCATAAGGCACATTACTACATAGTATTCTACAAGTTTTATTCCAGCTGTGAACAGACTGTGAAATGAATGATCTTACTAACTATAGTCCATTTCTTTTAGCAATGCATATTTGCACCAACTCGCAGCGGTGGCCTTTTAGCTCGGAAAAGTTTCCGGATCGCTGATTGGTTGGACAAGATAATTCTAACCAATCAGCGATCAGGAAACTTTTCCGGTGAAACTTCAGAACTTCAAACTTCAAGTGAATTTTTTATGTTGAACTTTATGTTTCTCTTTATATATGAGAGAGCTTTATAACATTGTTACTGATCTTAAAATATTTCAAATTTTTTATTCATTGCTTCCAAAATAATTCACGTATTTCATTATTTTCTTTCCTTGCTAGGATATTTTTCCTTTTTGGAGCCCTTAGCTTATGGCATCCTGCTTTCCCAACGAGGCTTATAGTTTATCTAGTAATAATAATAATAATAATAATAATAATAATAATAATAATAATAATAATAATAATAATAATAACAACACTAAGGGGTAGGACTAGAAGGTCATTTCAATGTCTATTTACGAGGTAAAGTTGCTAGCCCCAACTTGCTGGTCGATAAGTTGAGCTGGTCGAAAGACTGGTATACCAAATTAATACAATCGACATACGACTGAGTTACTTTAATAATGTTATACAGACTGAGACTGAAGAAAACGTTAAATAGAAAGAGGCTGAAAAATTGTGAGTCCTATTCCAAAAAGATGTGATAGGTTCAACTCTTGAAGAATGCTCTACGGCAAGAGCCAGGAAAGAATGGATTAAAAATATATTTGATGAACGAAATTCGTGAAAAAAAAAAAAAATCATAAACCAGAAAATTATTTTTCCTACTAAGACGTTTTGAAAATTTACCTACATGATCATGCATATAAAAATGAAATTCCATGAAGAAAAGAACTAAGCACATAGCAACAAAATGTTTTTTCGGCAAGAGGACCAAAGATAAAAACCTAAGAAAGAAAATAAAACCTTTGAAGATGAAAAACTACGCGTATTAATTACCGATTCCTTTTCGTACTTTTTTGAATAAATGAATATTATAAATAATATTTTCATTCATTTTCCTCTTATGAATAAATGCTTTCATCAATATATAAAACCAATCCTTCCTATTGAAACCAAAAAGGGCAAATTATTCATAATCCAACTAAGAGCACGTGGAGCCCGCTGAAACAATACAAAAAAAAAAAAAAAAAAAAAAAAATGTATCCAACTTTACCGGTGCAGACGAAGGGGTAATTAAATCGACCTGCATTTTGAGATCACAATTACCGTGGAGTATCTGGGATCGTGAAACCATACGCAATTATGCAGATTTCCCGAACAACACTCGCATCAATATATCTGATTCTGGACTGAAGGGAATTCGAGTTGGAAGTAAAGCCAGAGTTTTGACGTGAGAAAATTTTTTGAATTTTTTTGATTAACTTTACAAAATTGGAAAACATAACTCACGATTAAGGGAACAATTTTCCAAAGAACATAGATGTAAGTTTTAAACAAAACCTGCTCAATGAACTACCAATATATAAAGGACAAAATTACCTTCCACCTGGTGCAACATTAGGAGCCTTTGTAGGGTGACGGCCAGATCCCGTAGAAAACGGGAATATTCTGAACTATGGCTGTCATTCTAAAAACGATTTTGGCGGGAGAAGCTAACTTAAAAAACCCACCTAACCTAGCTAAAGCCCTATCCTTACCCAGAGGGGCTCCCCCCCCCCCCCCCGTTACACAAAAGTTTCCTTACCTACGAGTACGACGGGAGAAGCTAACTTAAAAAACCCACCTAACCTATGCTTAATAGCCGTGTCCTTACCCAGGGGGGCTGAGCCCCCCCAGACCCCCCCCCCCCCTTACACAACATATTCAAGGTCCGTAGACCATTTCCAAACGTTTTTATTCTATACAAGATAACAGTCGGAGCGATAATAAGCAAATTAGGACGCCGAAGTACAAGAATATTACATCACCACTGCATTAGTATCATTCAAGGAATAAATTCTTTATTATCAAATAATTTCAAAAGATTATCTTGCACAATACGCCCCGGAAAATAGATGGTCACATATAAAAAGAGAGAGAAAATAACACGAATAAAATGAACATATAATCAATAACACGCAAAGAAGAACACTGAGAAACAACGGGATATCTCTGACCATTAAACTTCTTTTAATTTAAAATCAAACGCCAAGACTTCCCTTATCCCATACAAAAAGGAAATCGCCAGTCTTATCTTTCGTAAGTCCTATAAAGAGAATCTCACTTTTCAAAAAAATATACGATACATTTTTCTCTCCTTACAAAGGGGTGAGGAAAAAAAATTACGGATGGTGAAATCCAAAGACTTGAGTTACTGCTGGGCTGTCTTGTAAGCTTCTTTAATCTTAGAAGATCGGAAGTTAAGAGTCCATATTTACTCTGATGATTGGATTTTCGCCCCAGGATCCCGAAACTTTGGAGGCGGGAGTCGGCGAAGAGGATGAGGAAAAATATAAGCGCTCGAATTTCGTGCCCTTTCTCAGGCCCTATCTAAAAAAAAAAAATGATTTACCCCTCTCACTTTCTTTCCCTCTTCTTCCCGTACAATATCCCCTCTCTGTCCATCTTCCTTTCAAAATGTGCACCTGCTCTATACACCTCTCATCGCAAAATCCTTATCACTTATCCCTTCCCTCTCTACCTCTCCCTCCTCATAGGAAAACGAAAGACCTTATCACTTCCCTTATTAAGATATGAAAAAAACTGCTAAGTGATAACTTCAAGAAGATAATATGATTAAGAGATTCACAAGCTGACCTTGATTCGTTGCTCATATATGTGCCCCTCTCATCCAATTACGCCCCGAGTCTCTCATTTACGTTTTCAATGATTCCACGATAATGATGTTTGTCTTTCGTCGAAGCTACGACTGGAACGTTTCTCCCCCAGGGATTTTTTATTCCAGGGACGTTCAATGGTAAACATGACTGCCGCGTGTCGCTAAAAATCATCCCTTTTCTTTCAAATTTTCTCCGAAGTGGGTCATCCTGTAGCTGGTGGAATTAAACATGAAATGTATTCTTGGCAAATGATGCTCAATCATTTTCACAGGAATTTGTAACGACACTGAATTTTTATTTCCCGAGCCTGTGATAGTGTGAATAGTAACTTTTAAATTTTCTTGTGAGTCACAAGTCTTAATTCTGTTATTTCACTCAAATATGAATAACACTAATAGAAGGGAGTGTTCAATTGGATTCTAAACATTAATAATTGATGGATTGTACAGGTTCCTACTAACTGTCTCGGAATATTGGTAGGAAGTTAAATTATATGATTCCAATTTTAAAAAATCAGAGTTAGAAGTCAACCTTAGATGGAGCACGATTAACAGACAAGGTCATATCATATAATGAAAGAAGAAATATGAAGTATCTAATAGTTTTGCAAATGCATACAGTAGATAAGAAAACAGTAGACTGCATAATCTTTTTGTGTGGAGCTTTTAATGAATAGTAGAGACATGGCAAGTAATGCCACTAGTGATGATGAAATGAGTCAACGCTGTGCTGTCAATAATAATAAATTTAAAACAATATTAAAGCCTATGGTGATCCGAAAGTCCCCCCCCCCCAAAAAAAAAAAAAAAAAAAAAAAAAAAAAAAAAAAAAAAAAAAAAAAAAAAAAAAAAAAAAAAACTTGCCTAATAATTTTGCCCTTCCATTCGCATCTGTTTGGTCATTCTCTCTGTCGGACTTGGTACACACTAGGCTCCGTCCTTCTTGATAACAATCAGCCATAAGACTTTGTTGGCCAAGTATCTTGTTTAGGACTTTTGGTTATAAATACTACCAAAATGATCCAGTCTACTATTTCCTTATCTACTGTATGCTTTTGCAAATGACTTGAATACTTCATATTTCTTCTTTTATTATTATTATTATTACTATCCAAGCTACAACCCTAGTTGGAAAAGCAAGATGCTATAAGCCCAGGGGCTCCAATAGGGAAAAATAGCCCAGTGAGGTAAGGAAATAAGGAAATAAATAAATGAAGAGAACAAATTAACAATAAATCATTCTAAAAAAAAGTAACAACGTCAAAACAGACATGCCATATATAAACTATTAACAACATCAAAAACAGATATGTCATAAATAAACTATAAAAAGACTCATGTCCGCCAGGTCAACAAAAAAGCATTTGCTCCAACTTTGAAATTTTGAAGTTCTACTGATTCAACTACCCGATTAGGAAGATCATTCCACAACTTGGTAACAGCTGGAATAAAACTTCTAGAGTACTATTACATAGTAGACCTTTTCTATTGATAGCACTCCTTCTCAGGCTGACTTAACTGTTTTTTTTTTTTTTTTTTTTTTTAATTGGGGTCCTATAATTCAACAAACTACAAATATTCCGGGACAGTTACAAAGAATCTTTCTAATATCATTAATAAACAACCAATTGAACCTTCACTTTCATTAGTATTATTCATATAACATCACTATGAAGCCAGTTTCATCATTCAATCATACCATCACTCAAAAGGTTCTAAGTGAAAGAAATACCCATTTACAGTTCCACGAAGCTAAACTGACAGCCAGTGTCACTGGCTCTCTCTCTTCTTCTTTTTTTTTCAAAAAATGAATTCCTAAGGATGAAAGCCGAAAGATATAAGAAACTATAAACCCCCCCCCCCCCTCTCTCTCTCTCTCTCTCTCTCTCTCTCTCTCTCTCTCTCTCGGAATGGATGAGTTGTAAATAACTCTGGCTCTCTCTCTTCTTTTTTTTAAATGAATTCCTAAGGATGAAAGCCGAAAGATATAAGAAACTATAAAACACCCCCCCCCCCTCTCTCTCTCTCTCTCTCTCTCTCTCTCTCTCTCTCTCTCTCTCTCTCTCTCTCTCTCTCAGGTAGGCGGGAAGAAATACCAGAATGTGATGAGACAAAAATCAATAACTGTTAAAAAAATTATAGTGACAAATATAAAGACTATGAAAATAACACCCAGACAGAGAAAATTATCGAGAGAGAGAGAGAGAGAGAGAGAGAGAGAGAGAGAGAGAGAGAGAGAGAGAGAGTCAAAAGAAGAGAGTGGCGAGAAGGTACAATACAATGCGACGTAAAGAGTAAAGAGAAAGGGGATCTCATAAAAGGTTCCTGTATTGCAGCACTTAAATGTCTTGTCCCATAAAGTGGATTCCCAAAGAGAAGACACCCTTCTTTCGCAGGCCATTGTCTCTTTATTTATGCCTTCTCTCTCTCTCTCTCTCTCTCTCTCTCTCTCTCTCTCTCTCTCTCGTTCTTTATCCTTAATCGTCTATTTTCTCATTTTCCTTCGTACTGAATAATAATTACCCCCCTCCCCCCATTCCACAATCTCTCTCTCTCTCTCTCTCTCTCTCTCTCTCTCTCTCTCTCTCTCTCTCTCTCTCTCTCTCTTTATCCTTAATCGTCTATTTTCTCATTTTCCTCCGTACTGAATGATAATTACCCCCCTCCCCCACAATCCACAATCGCAATCTCTACCTCCCTCTTCAACCTCCATTCCACACAAGCCTCACTTCCTTTGTGGCAGGGACGCCAATCTTCCTTTCTGAAGTTGAAGGACTTTCTCCGAGTAAACAACTGCTCCTATCGAGGATGTTGTTAAACTCCTTCCAATCCTATTCCAACTTGCAGCTACTTTTCTGAAGTTGCCTCTCCGAATTACAAGCATTCAAGTTCATGTAGTAAACAAAGCATTCTGCGACATTAAGCTGGATAATGATAGTAGTCATGTACACCATGGATCCTCATTGCCAATTACAATTAGACTGGAATGGAAAAACTCATCATCATCGAAAATTGACAGCTCTAACAGATTTCAGTAATCTTCTTACTTTCATTGCCAATTACAATTAGACAGGAATGGAAAAACTCACCATCATCGAAAATTGACAGCTCTAACAATTTCAGTAATCTTCTTACTTTCATTGCCAATTACAATTAGACAGGAATGGAAAAACTCACCGTCATCGAAAATTGACAGCTCTAACAGATTTCAGTAATCTTCTTACTTTCATTGCCAATTACAATTAGACAGGAATGGAAAAACTCACCGTCATCGAAAATTGACAGTTCTAACAGATTTCAGTAATCTTCTTACTTTCATTGCCAATTACAATTAGACAGGAATGGAAAAACTCACCGTCATCGAAAATTGACAGCTCTAACAGATTTCAGTAATCTTCTTACTTTCATTGCCAATTACAATTAGACAGGAATGGAAAAACTCACCGTCATCGAAAATTGACAGCTCTAACAGATTTCAGTAATCTTCTTACTTTCATTGCCAATTACAATTAGACAGGAATGGAAAAACTCACCGTCATCGAAAATTGACAGCTCTAACAGATTTCAGTAATCTTCTTACTTTCATTGCCAATTACAATTAGACAGGAATGGAAAAACTCACCGTCATCGAAAATTGACAGCTCTAACAGATTTCAGTAATCTTCTTACTTTCATTGCCAATTACAATTAGACAGGAATGGAAAAAATCACCATCATCGAAAATTGACAGCTCTAACAGATTTCAGTAATCTTCTTACTTTCATTGCCAATTACAATTAGACAGGAATGGAAAAAATCACCATCATCGAAAATTGACAGCTCTAACAATTTCAGTAATCTTCTTACTTAAATACTCAACATTAACACGAGAATATCAGACCTGAGGGTAAAAGGATAAACTTCTTGACAACAAAAATGCTCAAGAATAAACATTAACACGTTTGTGTTAATGTTTATTCTTGAACAGGGCAACGTCAATACAAACTTTATCAACAGGTCAATATTGCTTCTCCTATTTTGTTATAATTTCTCACACTCATTCCCATCCATGCAACAATCACTCATACAAATATTCAATGCCCTTTCTTCCAGACTTCCATTTACCTCCAAATAATATGTCTTAAATATTATAGAAGTACGAAATCATTATCTTTTTATTACCAGACACTAATAACTTGTAATAACCAGCCATTAGCTAGTCATTTTGTGACTCCAGTAACTACGGTACTTTCAAAATAAAAAGACAAAGAAGAACCATCTAATTTGACTTTATCAAATAAACAATTAATTGGTATGCATTATTTAGTTCAACAATATAATTCATCAATTTATAGAAAAGAATTTCAAGTAACGAAATATTTTCCAGTCAATCCTGCAGATGAGCCCATACTACATTATAAAACCGGGACGAATAAATGATTATAATGTACAGAAACAAAGCGTAAAAAAAAAAAAAAAAAAAAAAAAAAAAAAAAAAAAAAAAAAAAAAAAAAAAATATATCAAACACTTATTAAAAATGGATTCGAAGCACTTGTCGTCAGCAAATATCAAATTTAAAAACGAAAATGCAATCTTCGTTTTTTTTTTTTTTCCAGAAGTTTGACTTCAACTCAGTTTGCCCGGAGACATATCTTAAATTTCTCGACGCCACTAAGACATTATATATTAATTGTAAATGTAATGTGACATGCCTAAATACCTTATATATATATATATATAATATATATATATATTATATATATATATATATATATATATATATATATATATATATACTGTATATAGATATATATATATATACTGTATATATATATATATATATATATATATATATATATATTATATATATATATATATATATATATATATATATATATATATAATGGAAATTAATAACAACAATGGCTCCCTAGAAATTACAAAAGAAGCATGGGAAGGAAGAGAAGACAACGGATTGACGAACTAAGAAAATTTATTGGTATAGACTGGCAAGCAAAGACCATAAACAGCCGCGGCCGGAAAAACGTGTTTGAGATCTTTCCGCTGCAGTGGACTAGTTACTTAATCACTATATTTCTACCAACACACAATACCATTATATATATACAGTATATATATATATATATATATATATATATATATATATATATATATATAATATATATATATATATATATATATATATATAAATATATATTATATATATATATATATATATATATATATATATATATATATATATATATATATATATATATACCTTACTTATAACTGTAATCGAACAGTTTAACATGTTTTTTTCAAAAAGGCCTATAAAAGAAACACAGGAAATATAAATAAATCACACTATATTTCGCTCAATAAACATCAACCCGAAATATAGTGTGATTTATTTATATTTCCTGTGTTTCTTTTATGGGCCTTTTTGAAAACACACACACACACACACACACACACACACACACACACACACACACACACATATATATATATATATATATATATATATATATATATATATATATATATATATATATATATGCGTGTGTATTCGACAATGAGCATTTTTCCCTCACGCCTTTTCCACTATATATCGAGCACTTCCCCTCTGCAACTAGCAAGCACTTCTGACTCATACATTTTTTTGCACGACATACTAACATACTGTCATCCATTGTATACTTATGACTGCCCTAAGACACACAGCTGTAAATCATGATTTTATTCGGGAATTTGTCATCTGGTGCTTGTGGCACAACCACTACCATTAGACATGAGAAATCACACTCAGCTACCCAAGTCGCCAATAAGCTATTTACTTATTTTTGACTATGTACTGTAGATAAATCTGACCCCAATTCCATCATAAACGGAACATTTAAAAGGTCATTCATGACAAAAGACAGTCTAGGATCCTATAGGCAAATCCGCAAACAAGCAAGCACACCGTTAAAGGGTCAGGTTATATCTTCAGCAGACTGTCTGCAAACTATAAATAGTTCCCTAGCCAACATTGGGAGAACTGTCTTTAGTAATAATTAGAAACTGGAATGAACTCGTACTTTTTATTATCAGAGTTGCCGAAATGTATCTTTGTCATTTTGGAGAAATAAAGCTGAAGACAATATTTGAAAATTCTGTGTTTTTCACATTTAAAAATATTAAATACCATCAACTCCACGTTTGTGTTAAGCACGATCCAATTAATTATGTACCCTCTTAGAGAGCAACTAACCTAGCTTTATTTTCTTCTTGAACATTATCATATCACTGTTTTTGTTTCCTTTACATATTAATTAACCTACTTGATTTATCAACTGTTTCGTGAAATAGAAATTAATCCTGATAAATAATTTCAGTGTTTTCCTCACATTACTGTTGGAAGTCTCGTTATAATTCAGGTTGAAGTTTACAATTATATACGCTCAGTCCATAATTAAACTTCCAGAGATAATTCTTCGGTATCTACATGTAAGCTGGAAAATCTTAGGATAAACTATCACTTGACGGTTGATTTACAGATAACCTAGAGTTACAGCTAATTGAGAATAATATATAGTTTAAATCACAATTTATAATTTTCAATATACTGTAGTGGAATAAAAGGTTTTTCAAGCCATAGACTTTATTGCATATACTATTTCCCTATTGAAATTGAGGTGATGAATTGGTCTTCATTGCTTTTTCAGCATGTAAAAAAATGCGATATTTTGTTGAAAAAGGATTTTTTTAAGGCTTCTAATAAATATTGTGTTAGTTTGAGTGATGGCCTTATTGAAAACACATGTCAATTAAAGTAACTTGTCGAGATATTACCGAAATGTCTCGTACGTAAATATGTTCTTAAAATATTTTATTTTTTCCTTGTTTCCTTTCCTCACTAGGCTATTTTCCCTGTTGGAGCCCCTGGGCTTATACAGTGGCATCCTGCTTTTCCAACTAGGGTTGTAGCTTAGCAAGTAGTAATAATAATAATAATAATAATAATAATAATAATAATAATAATAAAATACTTGCATAACAGTGTGCGTGAGTAACACATAACCCTGAGTAAATTATTTACAAACGAACCAATATAACTTTAAATACAATATTTCCATATAGAGGTTTCTAAAGTCATAGCATGCAGCAGATGAAAATGAATGAGTTGCAAACTATACATAAATATGAATAATCAAGAGTGAGTTTCTATATTTCAATAAACATTCACTACACTATATTGTATAAATAAAATAAAATACTTAAAGATATGCAACACAAACAAATAAATGAAAACTAATAATATTTTAGATAACTATTATCTTTTGTGAAAAATATATTGAAAAAAAACAAATACTCAAAGATATGCAACACAAACAAATAAATGAAAACTAATATTTTAGAGAACTATTAATTTTTGTGAAAAATATGTTGAAATAAAAACAAATACTCAAAGATATACAACATAAACAAATAAATGAAAACTAGTAATATTTTAGAGAACTATTAATTTTTGTGAAAAAATATGTTAAAATAAAAACAAATACTCAAAGATATGCAACACAAACAAATAAATGAAAACTAATAATATTTTAGAGAACTATTAATTTTTGTGAGAAATATATTGAAATAAAAACAAATACTCAAAGATATGCAACACAAACAAATAAATGAAAACTAGTAATATTTTAGAGAACTATTAATTTTTGTAAAAAATATGTTGAAATAAAAACAAATACTCAAAGATATGCAACACAAACAAATAAATGAAAACTAATAATATTTTAGAGAACAATTAATTTTTGTGAAAAATATGTTGAAATAAAACCAAATACTCAAAGATATGCAACACAAACAAATAAATGAAACTAGCAATATTTTTATGAATAATCCTTGGTGTTTTTCGTTGTGAAAAATATATATATTTGCCACGTAGTTTTAAATTTAGATGAAGATCCCAGGCCAGAGTTTTAATAGCAGTCACATATCCCGGATGCGATACCACTTAATATTTATGCACTGGCAATCTTCAATATGAAAGCATATTTCGCCAACACATAAATTCGTCCGAAAGATGAAAAGGGAAAATGCAAATCCATGATTTGGCTGTTATAACACGGATCAAAAAAATTTATAAACATGAATCATTGTTTTTTTTTAAATTTTCTTGCATTGACGTACCAAAGGTAATAAAATTTTTATAAACAAAATATTTCTCCATTTAGGAAAATAATTTGACACGAATACAACACATAATACTGAAGTTACGTGATTTGGCTGTTATAACACAGCCCAAATTTACAAACATGGATCATTGTTTTTTTAATTTTCTTGCATTGACGTACCAAAGGTAATAAAATTTTTATAAACAAAATATTTTTCCATTTAGGAAAATAATTTGACACGAATACAACACATATACTGAAGTTACGTGATTTGGCTGCTATAACACGGCCCAAATTTGCAAACATGAAACATTGTTTTTTTAATTTTCTTGTATTGACGTACCAAAGGTAATGAAATTTTTATAAACAAAATATTTCTCCATTTAGTGTGTGTTTAACATTACGATGATTATTATTGTTATTACTAGTGTACGAACCCGTCAAAAATGACGGCTAAATATTCAGATTGATATGCACTCACACAAACAGATTCAACCCTTTCCATCCCCTCCCCCTTTGCTAGCTGTAACTCCTTTATCAGGGTATGACTACCCCCTCAATCCCTAACTGAAGGACGGTGAGAGAGCACAAAATTATACGGGTGACAATGCCAATGAGCGTGACCGGAAAGAAATGTGATATATATATATATATATATATATATATATATATATATATATATATATATATATATATGTATAT
>NC_090725.1:291453759-291456259 GCF_036898095.1 Palaemon carinicauda | reverse complement strand
AGTCTTTGTATTTCGTCATAATATTATTATTATTATTATTATTATTATTATTATTATTATTATTATTATTATTACTGTCCAAGCTACAACCCTAGTTGGAAAAGCAAAGTGCTATAAGCCCAGGGGCTCCAACAGGTAAAAATAGCCCAGTGAGGAAAGGAAATAAGGAAATAAATAAATGAAGAGAATAAATTAACATTAAATCAATCGAAAAAAAAGTAACAACGTCAAAACAGATATGTCATATATAAACTATTAACAACGTCAAAAACAAATATGTCATATATAAACTATAAAACGACTCATGTCCGCCTGGTCAACTCCAACTTTGAACTTTTGAAGTTCTACTGATTCAACTACCCGATTAGGAAGATCATTCCACAAATTGGTCACAGCTGGAATAAAACTTCTAGAGTACTGCGTAGTATTGAGCCTCGTGATGGAGAAGGCCTGGCTATTAGAATTAACTGCCTGCCTAGTACTACGAACAGGATAGAATTGTCCAAGGATATCTGAATGTAAAGGATGGTCAGAGTTATGAAAAATCTTATGCAACATGCGTAATGCACTAATTGTTGATTTCTAGTTCCTGAATGCCCTTAGAGCGACAATTTCCCTTATCAGTAATTGCAGTCTTGCTAAGAACAATGATTTTCATAGGATTCCACTTCCAAAAACTCTTCTTTCACCCGACCATTGACATGTGTAATTTTTACTATACCCGGCTGAATATGTGGCTACTAACATCTCATGACAACACTTAATCTTTAAAATGAAAATTCTGAAGATAAAGATGAAAACTTTTACTATGTTGTTCCTTTAACTATTTTTCTGCCAGCAACTATCAGCCATCGACTTGTGGATTTCTTCAGGAATACATGAACAATAGAAATACAATTCAATATGAAGAAAGGTAAACTAGAAAAAGAAGATAAAATCCAAATATTTCTGGGAAAAAATAGAATTTTACAAAAAGAAAAAAAAATGAAAAATAACGATTTTTTATGAAGATCCACAAGAATAAGTAAAACTCATAACCTGTATAAAGAATCCTCTTAAGATATATAACCACGAAATTTCCAGCAAGCCATGGACATTCGGTCCAGATATCATACATATAAACAGTAGATGCAATTTCTCCCTATCAGCCTCAAATGCCTATGAAAAGATTTTCAGTCATCATCATTCTTACCTCTTCTTTTTCAACCTCATCTGATCTTCCAGAGTATATACATATATATATATATATATATATATATATATATATATATATAATATATATATATATATATATATATATATTCATGACCAAAAAACTAAAATGTTTCCTCAAAAACAGAAGGTATTTTTGTAATTGCAAAAAAAAAAAAAAAAAAATAGATTTTATCCCTGTTTAAAAATGGTAAGTAGACCGAACCTGATCTATTCTTTTGAGATCATATAATGAGTAGAAAAATATTATTTATCTTAATCTATACCTTGAAGAAAAAGGATTCGGAAATTATTTCATAATCTCGATTTCTTTTAAACAAACACCCCTCAAAAACAACGACAACGAAAACAATTATATTATCAAAACATCGAAAAAATATAACAATAAAATATTAGGCCTCAATAAAGTGATTAGCATTAATTACCTTTGTGGCGATTCAATAATAATTATCACTGACGACCTAAAATCTAAATTATAAAACTAATTTGCTATAACAGGGATATTAGTATGCACAGTTTTTGCTATTAATATTTGGAATGCCGTTAATAAAGTTCAATGATTTCTTTTGCCCTTCTACTTACTCATGAGTGAAAATCTACTCCAGTAGGTTATAGAGAAATAATTATTATTATTACTAGCCAAGCTACAACCCTAGTTGGAAAAGAAGGATGCTATAAGCCCAAGGGCTCCAGCAGGGAAAAATAGCCCAGTGCGTATAAATAAACTACAAGAGAAGTAATGAACAATCAATATAAAATATTCTAAAAACAGTAACAACGTTAAAACGGATTTCTCTTATATAAACTATGAAGCGAATCTTATGTCTGGGTGTTCAACATATAAACATTCTAAACATTCACTGCAAGTTTGAACTTCTGAAGTTAAAACAATTCAACAGCCCGATTAGGAATATTATTCCACACACACACACACACACCTCGGTCGACCAGAAGCTATTATCATTAAGTTGATCATCCCTTGGGTCTCTGATCCCAAGGTGGAGAGAATCCAGCTTTTAATATACTACGTAATACTAGGCAAGCAGTTAATTCTAATAGCCAGGCCTTCTCTATCCTGAGGCTATTGACTTTGCAGTACTCCAGAAGTTTTATTCCAGCTGTTACCAAGTTGTGGAATGATCTTCCTAATCGGGTAGTTGAATCAGTAGAACTTCAAAAGTTCAAAGTTGGAGCAAATTTTTTTATGTTGACCAGGCGGACATGAGTCTTTTTATAGTTTATATATATGACATATTTGTTTTTGACGTTGTTAATAGTTTATATATGA
>NC_090725.1:291443759-291448759 GCF_036898095.1 Palaemon carinicauda | reverse complement strand
TATATATATATATGTATATATATATATATAATATATATATATATATATATATATATATACATCATGAATTAAAAAGAAATAGTTATCAAAATAAATATATTGAAATGCATGATAGGTAACTCTTTGAAAAAGAATATTTGGTTAATATCATATACATAATTTCAAATCTAATAAGTATTTTCAATTGGGTTAAAATCTTCTCTTGCCGTAGCATTTACTATCATTATTATTACCAGCTAAGTTGCAACCATAGCCGGAAAAGCAGGATACTATAAACCCAAGGGATCCAACAGGGAAAAACTGTCTACTGAAGAAAGGAAGGAAATAAACTATAGTACAAGAGAAGTAATGAACAATTAATATAAAATATTTCAAGACCAGTAGCAACATTAAAATACATAAACTATACTATAAAGAGAGACTTATATCAGCTAGTTCAAAATAAAAAGTTCCGCTCCAAATTTTGAACTTTTGAATTTCCACTATTTCAAATGCTTGTTTAGGACGAATGAAATATTCTAAGACCAGTAGCAACATTAAAATACATAAACTATACATAAACTATAAAGAGAGACTTATATCAGCTAGTTCAACATAAAAAGTTCCGCTCGAAATTTTGAAATTTTGAATTTCCACTATTTCAAATGCTTGTTTAGGACGATTATTCCACAATCTGATAATAGCTAGAATAAAACTTCTAGAATACTGTTTAGTATTGGCCTTATGGTGGAGAAGGCAAAATTGTTAGAATTAACAGCATATCTAGTATTGCGAACAGGATGGTACTGTTTGGGAAGATCAAAAGTTGGTTGGAGTTATGGAAAATCTTATGCAACTTGGACAACGAAATAACTAAACGATGGTGCCACAGATTAGCATCTAAATCAGGAATACGAAATTTAATAGACCGTAAGTTCTTGTCCAACAAATTAAGATGAGATTCGGCAGATGAAGACCACACAGGATAACAATACTCGAAACAAGGTGAAATGGAAGAATTAAAACACTTCTTCAGAATGCATTGATCACTGAAAATCTTAAGAACTTTCAATTGGCCATTTTTTTGTGTAATTGAAGAAGAAACACCGAATGTGTTTCTCAATAGAAAATGTGCTATATAGAATCAAGCCAAGAATTTTAAAAGAGCTGTATATAGTTGAGAAATACCGTCAATAAAAACATTTTGATGTACAACAGTCACTGACCTCGACCTAGGAATCAACTTTATACCCCACAACTTGCATCATGTACTAATTTTACTTTGCTCTCTATTGAAAGACTTAGCAGCATTAGGTCTACAATCAGTAGATGGAAGTGATTGCAAGTTAAACACATTGACAATACTTAGTTGCAAGGGACCGGTGCTCAAAACTGACGACCATTTTCGATAAATCATCATCAAGAGAATGAAATCTTAACATCTTAGACGTAGTGTATGGAAAATACCTTTATGCAAAGCAACTAAATAATAATTACGTTAAGTTTTCAGAAGTTGTTATCTAGGATATTGCAGCTATAACAATAGTAAACTAATATCTTAATCATGCATACTATCTAGCATAAACCATTCATAGGCAGCGTAGTAGTTACTACTCTGCACATCTCAGTTTGTATCGGAACACAGTTGGTCTCGAAGAAGAAGAAGAAGAAGAAGACCAAACCGACATGAGTAACGTTCATATTCCGATTCAGTATCAAATTTAGGATCATGTAGTTTAAGCTTTGTGATATTTTTAGGCGAAAAGTCTTAATATGGGAAACCTTTTTCAAAGACTAATTTGTTTGTCATGGTCATCTTGGAGGTTAGTTAATTCATTCAACAACGTTCTGATCCTCTCTCGAAAAAAAAAAAAAAAACTGGCTTGATAGGTTTCAAAGCAGATGAGGAATACTTACCAAACAGTACATAATACGCATTCATTGATGAATTTGTTCACTATAACAGTACAGTTATATGCATTTTCCCTCAATTACTCTAGAGAGTCTAAACTGAACCTTGACCAACCAAACATGTGTTTCCTGATCGCTGATTGGTTAGAATTATCTCGTCCAACCAATCAGCGATCAGGAAACTTTTCCGAGCAAAAAGGGCACCGCTGGGAGTCGGTGCAAATCTGCCTCGATAAAAGAAATTGACTATAGATGTGCATCCAGTAATTATAATTATCATTATTATTACTATCCAAGCTACAACCCTAATTGGGAAAGCAAGATGCTATAAGCCCAGGAGCTCCAATAGGGAAAAATAGCCCAGTGAGGAAAGGAAATAAGGAAATAAATAAGTGAAGAGAACAAATTAACAATACATCATTCTAAAAAAAAGTAATGTCAAAAGAGATATGTCATATATAAACTATTAATGATAGCTAGTACCGTAATCATGGTCATCCTGATAATTATAAGGCTAGATGTACTGGTCCTTGTGTTACCCCAAAACTTACAAGGCTTAGGCATAAAAAAAATCCAATAAATCACGACAATTCGCTAGAGGTACAATTAGTTCCTGCTAGAAATAGGAATGAATGGCGAGCGATTGTGAAGCAGTTCCGGTAGGCCCTGCTGCTACCTCCAATGCCTTAGATGACAGCGGAGGTAGCAGCAGTAGGGGATTCAGCATTATGAAGCTTCATCTGTAGTGGATAGTATGGGAGGGTGGGCTGTGGCACCCTAGCAGTACCAGCTGAACTCGGTTGAGTCCCTTGTTAGGCTGGAGGAACGTAGAGAGTAGAGGTCCCCTTTTTTGTTTTGTTTCATTTGTTGATGTCGACTACCCCCCAAAATTGGGGGAAGTGCCCTGGTATATGTATGTATAATTAAGGAGTAGTGACTGGTTGAGTTTCCAGAACTAAGAGTTTTTAGTTTCCTTGTAAGAACCGCATATGTAGGCCCTACATTTACAACATAACGTATACCCATGATTGTACTGCTAGTGCTATTGAAACACACATGTGTATGGCTTGGACAATCGGATATCAGTTCAATTTCTGGCTGTTATCTTTAGTTTTGGAGACCATATTGGATTCCAGCCAAAGAATTTTTTCAAAGAGAAATTATCATATTTCACTTGATCAGGATGTCGGTTGGGTCTCTTAAAGGCCTCAACTGAATATTAATACAAACACCTCTCAAAAAAAAAAAAAAAAAAAAAAAAAAAAAAAAAAAAAAAAAAAAAAAAAAAAAAAAAAAAAAAAATTTCAGGGAAATGAAATAAAATCCGATAGGGGGTCTACTCGTGCGGATGTAGAATCCAAAAGTTACTCCATCTCATGCCTTATCATACGGAAATATAGTCAACATACACTCAGAAAAAGATAGCGTCAATCCCAATTGTGCCTCCAAACCCCTGGCCCCAAGAAACCTCCTGGGTCAAATGAAATAATTCACATTCCCCTATTCACGGTCTTTTATTTCCTTTGACAATGTATGGTCCTTAAAAATATCAACATGTGCCCACTGCAAAGGAAATAGAATTCTGTACATACATACATATATATATATATATATATATATATATATATATATATATATATATACATACATATATACATATACAAAGCTTTGTGAAAAAAAAATTCTAATAACATTCACATTAAAAACAAGTTCACAGCTACCTTTAGGGATCAGCTCTATTCAGAATATACTGATTTTTTACATCATTGATGTAATCAAAACTCGTTATCGCGTATCTCGAATAACAATACAATATATCTCATACATTTTTTTTAGCTTGTTATCAGTACAATTATTTGACACAACACAATCGTTAAAACCCTAAAAAAATGTTTGTTCATAAAATATCGAAAAATAAATGTTCATATGAAATACGAGGAAATTGGGAGTACATAAAAAAGGGCATTTTTCAACGTTGCTAGGGACTTTTAACATAAAAATTACAAATGTTTCAATGTACAAAATTACAAGGGAACGTAGGCCAAGTCTACTTTAAAGTAAAATTCATGAGAATTAGTGGGGCCCCTAAAATAAAATAAAAAAACGGGTGGGGGGGGGTGGGGGGGTGAAGTTGGGTCAGCTCAAGGATGGCAAAAAAAATGAAATGCTGCTCACGAATAAATGCCACTTTCAAATTCCATGAAGTTACCAAGTGCAAATTCATTTACAAGTTTTATCTTTCCCTAAGTTTTTTTTTTAGCTTGGTCGAAAGAATATAATTCTTTTGGGCGTAGATGGCAATAGTATTTTCTATTTAACTTTCTATCTAACAGAAAACGGGTCGTAGAATGCTTTAAACTTCCAGGAAAATATTCAAATATGTTAGATATTTTTTATTTTCCAGTAAACGGATATGCATACATTGAAAAGGTATGTCCATAGGTAATTGAACCCGACAAAAATGAGGAAAGAAAACGGGTCGTAGAATGCTTTAAACTTCCAGGAAAATATTCAAATATGTTCCCTATTTTTTATTTTCCAGTACACGGACATGCATACATTGAAAAGGTATGTCCATAGGTAATTGAACCCGACAAAAATGAGGAAAGAAAACGGGTCGTAGAATGCTTTAAACTTCCAGGAAAATATTCAAATATGTTCCCTATTTTTTATTTTCCAGTACACGGACATGCATACATTGAAAAGGTATGTACATAGGTAATTGAACCCGACAAAAATGAGGAAAGAAAACGGGTCGTAGAATGCTTTAAACTTCCAGGAAAATATTCAAATATGTTATATATTTTTTATTTTCTAGTACACGGACATGCATACATTGAAAAGGTATGTCCATAGGTAATTGAACCAGACAAAAATGAGGAAAGAAAACGGGTCGTAGAATGCTTTAAACTTCCAGGAAAATATTCAAATATGTTATATATTTTTTATTTTCTAGTACACGGACATGCATACATTGAAAAGGTATGTCCATAGGTAATTGAACCAGACAAAAATGAGGAAAGAAAACGGGTCGTAGAATGCTTTAAGCTTCCAGGAAAATATTCAAATATGCTCCCTATTTTTTATTTTCTAGTACACGGACATGCATA
>NC_090725.1:291421259-291438759 GCF_036898095.1 Palaemon carinicauda | reverse complement strand
AGGAGAGTCGTGGCTGGTTTAAAGGAGACGAGAAGAAAGGAGGAGGAGGAGGAGGAGGAGGAGGAGGAGGAGGAGGAGGAGGAGGAGGAGGAGGAGGAGGAGGAGGAGGAGGAGGAGGAGGTGGTTACTGCTTGGAGGGAAAATTTCCCTCCATGAACTTCTGGTAAAATATTGGCAGTTTTCTCTCTTGAACGGTGTTCACTCTCACTTAATTCATGCTTTTTGGACACATGGTCACCTTTTTTTTTTACACTCTTACGTTCAACTTCACAAGGAATCTACCAAGAGATGACTGCTTTCATCTTTTCTTTAAAATTATATAAAAACGCAACATTGCATTGCCAGTAAATATATTTGCTGCTCGCCCAGCAAAACCCTTGTCTGAGTGATGTATTTCTACACAATTTTGCAGGGTTTCCCACATTCTTAATATCTCCCTTATTACCTCCTTGGCAATCGAGTCGGTTTATTTACTTATTTGTCTGTCAGCGGACTTTGGCCTGTGGACAGGATTAAGTCAAAACTACTGGACGGATTTGGATGCAATTTTCACCGAATATAAACCTTAAGACACGGACGACCCCATTAGTTTGGAGCTGATCCAGACTCTAGATCCGGATTTGCATGTTTGGTGTCTGCGGACAGGATAACGTCAAAACCACTCGATGGATTTTGACGAAATTTTCACCACAGATAGATCTTAGGTCATGGATGACTCCATTAAATTTTGGATGATCAGGATCCGGATTCGAATTCTAGATCCGGATTCAAATTCCATATCCGGATTTGAACTTTTTAGCTATTTTAAAGATAACTTCAAAACTCCTCTACGGATTTTGAGGAAATTTTCACCACAGATAGATCTTAGGTCATGGATGACTCCATTAAATTTTGGATGATCAGGATCCGGATTCGAATTCTAGATCCGGATTCAAACTCCATATCCGGATTTGAAATTTTTAGCTAATTTAAAGATAACTTCAAAACTCCTCTACGGATTTTGAGGAAATTTTCACCACAGATAGATCTTAGGTCATGGATGACTCCATTAAATTTTGGATGATCAGGATCCGGATTCGAATTCTAGATCCAGATTCAAATTCTATATCCGGATTTGAACTTTTTAGCTATTTTAAAGATAACTTCAAAACTCCTCTACGGATTTTGAGGAAATTTTCACCACAGATGAATCTTAGGTCATAGAGGTCCCAATTAAATTTTGGAGATGTTGCAGATCCTAATCTTGATCCAGATCCGGTTCTGGAACCAGATACTAGATCTGGATTTGCATATTCGCCATTTTAAAGATAACGTCAAAACTACTAAATGGATTTTCACCACAGATAGATCTTAGGTCATGGTCGTCCAAATTTTGGAGATGATCCGGATACGGATACGGATTCTAGTTTATTTATTCATTTATATGTCTGTTTGCCTGCAGACAGGCTTACGTCAAAACTACTCGACGAATTTTGCCAAAATATTTACATGTTTAGTATATCTTATGTCATGGACGACCTCATTAATTTTGGAGATGATCCACATCCAGATCCGGATTTGCATTTTTCGTGATTTTAAAGATAACATTGGATTTTGCCGAAATTTCCACCACAGATAGATCTTAGGCCATTAACGACTCCATTAACCTTTGGCGGAGGTCAGAAATATCTGATTGCTCGTTTCATTTGAAACGATGGTTTGACACTCTGTTCCTCATTCCCAGATAATATCTCCATAACCTTTTTGGGTGCTTCTTAAGCAACTCCACTAGTCCCTAGATCATCAGCTGCTTGCTTCGCTCGTCTAGAAGATCAGTGACGTTGTACTAGTCTACCTCCAACCACCCTGTCTTGCCCAAGGACACAATTTTATTGACAACTGCCTCAAGAATCGGGTCAAGTCCTTAAAATAATGTTCAAGAATGCATTCAGGTTAGTTTCCTATATGACCCCATCATTTTGAAGCAGCTGGCGATGTGGATATGCTCTTTCAAAAGCTCTCAGATGGTGAAGCTTGTCCCTTAGTAACTTTGAAGCATTGTTGGAACATTACCTTTGTGTACTGCTTCTTAAAATTAGTGATCACCTGCTGATCTTTGAGTATAGCGGCAAGAACTTTATTCTGATGCTATAAGCCCAAGGACTCCAACAGGGAGAAATAAACAGTGAGCAACGGAAATAACCTAACTACAGCAGAAGTAATGAACAAATAATATATTTAAAGAATATCAATATTAAAATAGATCTCTCATATAAAACTATAAAAACTTAAAAACAACAAGAGGAAAAGAGATTAGATAAAAGTGTGCCCGAGTGTACCCTCAAGCAAGAGAACTCCAACCTCAGACAGTGGAAGACCATGGTACATAGGCTATGGCCCTACTTACGACTAGAGAACAATGGCTTGATTTTGGAGTGCCCTTCTCCTAGAAGAGCTGCTTGCCATAGTTAAAGAGTCTCTTCTACTCTTAACAAGAGGAAATTAGCCAATGAACAATTACATTGCAGTGGTTAACACCTTGATCAAGGGATTGTTTGGTAATTTCAGTGTGGTCAGGTGTATGAGGTCAGGAGAATGTGGAAAGAACAGATCAGAGTATTCGGTTTTTGTGCAGGCAGGGAAAAAAATGAGCCGTAACCAGAGAGATGGATCCAGTATAGTACTGTCCGGCCAGTCAAAGGACCCAAAAACTCTCTAGCAGTAGTATCTCAATGAGTGGTTGGTGCCTTAGCCAACCTACTACATACATTGTACATTTATGTTCGGGGGTTGGCCAATGGTGATGGTGAGACACTTTTGTCTTATCCCTCACAGCAAACCAACCTAGTATGGGTGGCTCTGCCTGGTACAGCTTTGCTGATCATGGCAATAGTCTGACCCTTTCACTCCGTTTAGGTATCCCCACTCAGAAAGGGATATATATATATATATATATATATATATATATATATATATATATATATATATATATATATATATGTATATATGCGTAAATATCACAGGAAAACGTGATGCTCAGATGCAGAAGAACGACAGGGAAAATGAAAATACGAAATATACGATTAAGTCCGGACTAGTAGTATCACGAAACGTCAGGACTTAATCGTATATTTCATATTTTCATTTTCCCTGTGGTTCTTCTGCATATATATATATATATATATATATATATATATATATATATATATATATATATATATATTATATATATATATATATATATATATATATATATATATATATATATATATATATATATACTATATATACATATATATATATATATATATATATATATATATATATATATATATATATATATATATATATATACATACATATATATATATATATATATATATATATATATATATATATATATATATATATATATATTGCAAACAAATTTCAAACTAGTAATATTCCGGGTTCATTCCCTCTCTCCAAGTAAGTCGCTTACTCTCAGAATGTTTTCAGATTCAAAATGTGTACTGCGACAAGTTCCCTTAAATTTTCTTCGAACTCCTGTTTTTTCTGTATTTAACATTTCATCTATAACAAAAATGTGGATCTGTCAACTTCATTGTAGTTAAATTTCACATTTATTTTATATTCCTGATATTTCTTTTTTATTTTTATTGAACAAAGCTAAATCCACAATAGGATTAGATTGTTGGTCTAATGGACTTCGCACTTTTCTTGAAGCAATCCGCAAAAAAAGTATGTTGTTTTATTCAAATCGAAACAAACAAGGAAAACAACGGTAATGCTCAGTACCATGTACATATAATTATTATAATTGTTATTATTACTTACTACGCTACAACCCTAGTTGGAAAAGCAAAATGCTATAAGCCCAGAGGCCCCAACAGGGAAAGTAGCCCAGTGAGGAAAGGAAACAAGGAAAAATATATTTTATGAGCAATGACATTTAAATAAATATTTCCTATGTAAACTATGAAAACTTTAACTAAACAAGAGGAAGAGAAACAAGATAGAATAGTATGCCCAAGTGTACCCTCAAGCAAGAGAGCTCTAACCCAAGACAGTGGAAGACCATGGTACAGAGGCTATGGCACTACCCAAGACTAGAGAGCAATGGTTTGATTTTGGAGTGTCCTTCTCCTAGAAGAGCTGCTTACCATAGCTAAAGAGTCTCCAAAATTGTTTTTACGTCTTTCTTAAACATGGGACTAGATAAAAGGAAGGATATGTTAAGGATAAATACATTAAAAACACTCATAGTTGGCCGATTCCCAACTCCCAAATTTTCCCCACCTACCCCACAGATAATGAAAGAAATGGAAACCACTTCCTCCCACATCAAATCGTTACTAAACTTTTCGGTGGAAAACAATCTAATGGCGGTTCTGTCGGCTACAGCTTAAAAATGAAGCGATAAACGTGCTCTATCATTACCACTGACAGACACGATTTCATCTCGCGAGGGGGAGATTTCCACACCGGATCCCTCACATTTTTCTCGGCGAGTTTCGGGCTTTAACTTCGGCAGAGAGATAGAGAGATTCACTTTCTCTTTTTTCAATTCCCAAGGGATGAAATGGATAGAAGCATAAAAGACGATTCTTAATGCTATATTTCAAAAATGCATTGGCAGAAAAATTGGGATAAAACCAGGAAGTACAGCTAATCACAATTTTTTTTTTAACTGAAAATGTATAATTACAAGGCATATCTAATACAAACTTGTATACTAAAAAACAATCTTTCTTGAAGATGACTACGGAGGTGTTTGACATAGCATAAAAGACGATTCTTAATGCTATAATTCAAAAATGCATTGGCAGAAAAAATGGGATAAAACCAGGAAGTACAGCTAATCACAATTTTTTGAACTGGAACTGTATAATTACAAGGCATATCTAATACAAACTTGTATACTAAAAAAAATATCTTTCTTGAAGATGTCTACGGAGGTGTTTGACATAGCATAAAAGACGATTCTTAATGCTATAATTCAAAAATGCATTGGCAGAAAAATTGGGATATAACCAGGAAGTACAGCTAATCACAGTTTTTTTAACTGGAAATGTATAATTACAATGCATGTCTAATACAAACTTGTATACTAAAAATATCTTTCTTGAAGATGACTACGGAGGTGTTTGACATAGCATAAAAGACGATTCTTAATGCTATAATTAAAAAATGCATTGGCAGAAAAAATGGGATAAAACCAGGAATTACAGCTAATCACAATTTTTTAAACTGGAATTGTATAATTACAAGGCATATCTAATACAAACTTGTATACTAAAAAATAATCTTTCTTGAAGATGACTACGGAGGTGTTTGACATAGCATAAAAGACGATTCTTAATGCTATAATTCAAAAATGCACTGGCAGAAAAAATGGGATAAAACCAGGAAGTACAGCTAATCACAATTTTTTTAACTGGAATTGTATAATTACAAGGCATATCTAATACAAACTTGTATACTAAAAAATGGTCTTTCTTGAAGATGACTACGGAGGTGTTTAACATAGCATAAAAGACGATTCTTAATGCTATAATTCAAAAATGCATTGGCAGAAAAAATGGGATAAAACCAGGAAGTACAGCTAATCACAATTTTTTTTTAACCGGAATTGTATAATTACAAGGCATATCTAATACAAACTTGTATACTAAAAAATATCTTTCTTGAAGATGACTACGGAGGTGTTTGACATAGCATAAAAGACGATTCTTAATGCTATAATTCAAAAATGCATTGGCAGAAAATTTGGGATAAAACCAGGAAGTACAGCTAATCACAATTTTTTTAACTGGAATTGTATAATTACAAGGCATATCTAATACAAACTTGTATACTAAAAAATATCTTTCTTGAAGATGACTACGGAGGTGTTTAACATAGCATAAAAGACGATTCTTAATGCTATAATTCAAAAATGCACTGGCAGAAAAATCGGGATAAAACCAGGAAGTACAGCTAATCACATTTTTTTTTTTAACTGGAATTGTATAATTACAAGGCATATCTAATACAAACTTGTATACTAAAAAATATCTTTCTTGAAGATGACTACGGAGGTGTTTGACATAGCATAAAAGACGATTCTTAATGCTATAATTCAAAAATGCATTGGCAGAAAAAATGGGATAAAACCAGGAATTACAGCTAATCACAATTTTTTAAACTGGAATTGTATAATTACAAGGCATATCTAATACAAACTTGTATACTAAAAAATAATCTTTCTTGAAGATGACTACGGAGGTGTTTGACATAGCATAAAAGACGATTCTTAATGCTATAATTCAAAAATGCACTGGCAGAAAAAATGGGATAAAACCAGGAAGTACAGCTAATCACAATTTTTTTAACTGGAATTGTATAATTACAAGGCATATCTAATACAAACTTGTATACTAAAAAATGGTCTTTCTTGAAGATGACTACGGAGGTGTTTAACATAGCATAAAAGACGATTCTTAATGCTATAATTCAAAAATGCATTGGCAGAAAAAATGGGATAAAACCAGGAAGTACAGCTAATCACAATTTTTTTTTAACCGGAATTGTATAATTACAAGGCATATCTAATACAAACTTGTATACTAAAAAATATCTTTCTTGAAGATGACTACGGAGGTGTTTAACATAGCATAAAAGACGATTCTTAATGCTATATTTCAAAAATGCATTGGCAGAAAATTTGGGATAAAACCAGGAAGTACAGCTAATCACAATTTTTTTAACTGGAATTGTATAATTACAAGGCATATCTAATACAAACTTGTATACTAAAAAATATCTTTCTTGAAGATGACTACGGAGGTGTTTAACATAGCATAAAAGACGATTCTTAATGCTATAATTCAAAAATGCACTGGCAGAAAAATCGGGATAAAACCAGGAAGTACAGCTAATCACATTTTTTTTTTTTAACTGGAATTGTATAATTACAAGGCATATCTAATACAAACTTGTATACTAAAAAATATCTTTCTTGAAGATGACTACGGAGGTGTTTGACATAGCATAAAAGACGATTCTTAATGCTATAATTCAAAAATGCATTGGCAGAAAAAATGGGATAAAACCAGGAATTACAGCTAATCACAATTTTTTGAACTGGAACTGTATAATTACAAGGCATATCTAATACAAACTTGTATACTAAAAAATATCTTTCTTGAAGATGACTACGGAGGTGTTTGACATAGCATAAAAGACGATTCTTAATGCTATAATTCAAAAATGCACTGGCAGAAAAAATGGGATAAAACCAGGAAGTACAGCTAATCACAATTTTTTTAACTGGAACTGTATGGTCACAAGGCATATCTAATACAAACTTGTATACTAAAAAATATCTTTCTTGAAGATGGCTAAGGAGGTGTTTAAGATAGCGGTGTTTACAAAACGGACCTGCTTTTGTTACACTTTCCAACATCTAGATCTTTAATCTTGCAATAACACAAAAACCCCAAGTTAAACGCCTTTTTCCTATAATAAAATCAAAATAAAAACAACAGCTAGTGAAATGGAATCAAACTCCTAGTTATTACCACTTATCTGCCATCCACAGTTGTCTTCGTACTGATTTTGTACAAACTGAAGTTAAACATACTAAGTAAATATTGAAAAAAAAAAAAAATAAATAAAGTACTGAAGATGCGGATCCCTCTTAAATTAATTACTTAATTATAATTTTCGGTCTGCTGATTATTTTTATAAAAATTAACCTACAAAAGCACACATGTACCCTCTTCCACTCTCTAAGTGTCACTTTTCCTCTTAGTATCCTTATTTATCTACTTATTTATTTCCCTACTTCCTATCCTCACTTGCTATATTCCCCTGTTGGAGAACTTGGAATGGAAGTATCTTGCTTTTCCAACTAGGGTTGTAGCATTGCTAGTAATAATAATAATAATAATAATAATAATAATAATAATAATAATAATAATAATAATAATAATAATATAATGTAATAGTATTATTAAATAATAATAATAGTAATAATAATAATAATAATAATAATAATAATAATAATAATAATAATAATAATACATGACATATAACATAAAAAGTAATGTTTGTTAGAGTCCTACGGCGTGAAAGGTCTTATTTGTTCAAGGCTCAATACTATGAAATACATTAAGAGGCCTTCTGCAATGAATAACATTTGAAAAACTACGATATTAACATAACTTTATCGAAGTGAACAATCAAAGTTGTAGTATTTCAACTGCTCGCAGACTTATTAAACTCTCTCTCTCTCTCTCTCTCTCTCTCTCTCTCTCTCTCTCTCTCTCTCTCTCTCTCTCTCTCTCTCTCTCAAGCTGTAGCATTCCAGATAATGGCGACAATCTGCATTTATCAAATAATCGTCGATCTGTCAGATAAAGCTTGATAAAAAGATGAATGGAATCCTTTTGAAATTGACGGTACGTGAAAATTGGAGCAGGAAATGCAGACTAGACACCTCAATGCCGTAAATTGCCAGAAGTAATGACTTTCCGAAAGGACGATCCAGTTCCGACGGGGGTACATTTTAGCAGGGTATTTTTGCGATGCCCAGGAGAGCGTGTATGTTTGCTTCGCGCATCGCGGCACACTGTTACGTGCATTAATTTTACTTGAGAGAGAGAGAGAGAGAGAGAGAGAGAGAGAGAGAGAGAGAGAGAGAGAGAGAGAGAGAGAGAGAGAGAGATCCTTACTAAAAAAAAGTTAAATCTAACCTTGATATTTTGATCTAAAAAAAAAAAGGATGATTTATGCCAAAACCAATTTCATGTACATTTAAAAACTAAAACGATGAATTGGTAATTTTTTTATTTATTATAAAAACCAATTAGTCTTGGGTAATATTCTTTTTCTAAGATTTGATTCTGGAAACACTTTATAATCACACTGAACTCAAAACTTAAGACACAAAACTTTGACAAATCACCTGCATTGACAGGATTGCCAAGGGTTTCTTACTAAATCCCCCTCAAACTATTGCATCTTTCCTAGGAAGCTTGGAATGAGAAGGCCCAGTCACAGCCAAAATCATTACGACTAATAGGAATAGCCCCCACTGGAGCATCCAAGTGAAGCTGGTAATCCGAATGCCCAGCCATAACCAAATCAAGAGGCCTAAATGGAAAAACCCAAACTGGACCCTTCCTTGGAAGCTGATAACCCTTTTGATTTATTGTTAATTTGTTCTCTTCATTTATTTATTTCCTTATTTCCTTTCCTCACTGGGTTATTTTTCCCTGTTGGAGCCCCTGGGCTTATAGCATCTTGCTTTTCCAACTAGGGTTGTAGCTTGGATGGTAATAATAATAATAATAATAATAATAAAGGTATTGGTGGTCTGGTGGTAGCGTTCTTGCCAGGTGATTGTCAAACTGGGGTTCGAGTCCCACTCAAACTCGTTAGTTCCTTTAGTCGCTGCAACCTCACTATCCTTGTGAGCTAAGGAGGGGAGGGAGCCTATAGGTCTATCTGCTGAGTCATCAACACCCATTGATTGGCCGTCCTTGGTCCTAGCTTGGGTGGAGAGGGAGCTTGGGCGCTGATCATACGTATTCTCTAGGGCATTGTCCCGCTTGACAGGGCAATGACACTGTCCCTTGCCTCTGCCATTCGTGAGCCACCTTTAAGCATTTAAAGGCAAGCCACAGCCAAATCCCCATACAGGAGTGAAAAGGAAGCAAACGGAAGGTGAACACTACAGGGAAGGGCTGCACCTAGTGTTACTGACAGTATAGGAAGTGGACAAAAGGCTTTATTATTCCACAAATAAGCTAGACATTCACAGGAGACACAAGAATACCAAATCCTGGCAGACCAGAAACCTACTTAGCGATACCCTGACTAGGATCCAATCTATACAGCATAGTGATCATCAAAATATCCCCCAAGTTATACTTCTTCGAGAAGACTGAAGGCTCCTCTGAAGGAACTTGCAGCAAGGCTTCCTTCTCTAAGGATTGTAGGGCATACACAGATCCAAAGTCTAGAATATGGAAAAGGGCTCGGTACGCAATGAACCCAAGAAGACGGGATGAATAATAAGAGTGGGGTCTAGCACCAAAGCCATCGACAGGCCACTTAAAAGGAGACGTGCATAACTGAGAAAACAAGAAAAAAAAAAAAAAAAACAACAATCATCCATGGAATTAGAGGAGGATGAGATTCCCAAATAAACATATTCGTGGTTTGTTGGTCAATGAAGGAAAATAACTGCTTCAGACAGGAGAAATAAAATAACAGAAATAATCTTAATAATTTCTGACCGAGTGAAATAAAGAATGTTAAATCGATTAAAATTTATTATACTTATCATAGTGAATCCAGTAATAGTAAACCATCACGTACAGTGCCACTTCGCTCATGCACGTAGTAATCCAATAGGACCAAAGACTGGCAGTCATTGTATCCACAGTAAAAGTTCTTTCAGATACCAATAGGACCAAAGACTGGCAGCCATTGTATCTACAGTAAAAGTTCTTTCAGATACCAATAGGACCAAAGACTGGCAGCCATTGTATCTATAGTAAAAGTTCTTTCAGATACCAATAGGACCAAAGACTGGCAGCCATTGTATCTATAGTAAAAGTTCTTTCAGATACCAATAGGACCAAAGACTGGCAGCCATTGTATCTACAGTAAAAGTTCTTTCAGATACCAATAGGACCAAAGACTGGCAGCCATTGTATCCACAGTAAAAGTTCTTTCAGATACCAATAGGACCAAAGACTGGCAGCCATTGTATCCACAGTAAAAGTTCTTTCAGATACCAATAGGACCAAAGACTGGCAGCCATTGTATCCACAGTAAAAGTTCTTTCAGATACCAATAGGACCAAAGACTGGCAGCCATTGTATCTACAGTAAAAGTTCTTTCAGATACCAATAGGACCAAAGACTGGCAGCCATTGTATCTACAGTAAAAGTTCTTTCAGATACCAATAGGACCAAAGACTGGCAGCCATTGTATCCACAGTAAAAGTTCTTTCAGATACCAATAGGACCAAAGACTGGCAGCCATTGTATCCACAGTAAAAGTTCTTTCAGATACCAATAGGACCAAAGACTGGCAGCCATTGTATCTACAGTAAAAGTTCTTTCAGATACCAATGGGACCAAAGACTGGCAGCCATTGTATCCACAGTAAAAGTTCTTTCAGATACCAATAGGACCAAAGACTGGCAGCCATTGTATCTATAGTAAAAGTTCTTTCAGATAAAATCTAATACATCCATTTACAAACTGCGACTTAATGTCGGAGATTGTTATAGTCTCTACTTTAATCAATCTTTTACTTGTCTTTCTTTTAAATTGAGGGAACTGAGAGTGTGTTCAAGATTGGATTGGTTCTCAGGGTTTGGGATATGTAGCCCGGCGTTGGGGCCTGCGAGGCCATTCAGCACTGTAATTGCATTAAGGAGGTTGGACAGCGAGAAGAAGGTGGCAAGAAGAAAGGTAAAGTAGAAAGATATAAAGTGAGAGCAACTATGGTAAAACCAAACGAAAGTGGCGGGTGAGACAGAATATATCGTGTGCATATCTGTCGATTTCGGTCATTTTACCTGGACAGGGTGGATTAGAGAATCCCTGAAACAGAAGATGGATTAAGGTCTTAGAGGGGAGAGGCCTCGTTCTGTCAGTCTTCTTCATAGGGTTGTTTCTGTTTCTCAATCTTTAATTATATATATATATATATATATATATATATATATATATATATATATATATATATATATATATATATATATATATATATATATATATATATATATATATAGGGACTGAAGGATCGGCACAAAGAGCCTCCCCCCCTCAAGTCGGTAGTAGGCCTGCCAGTGCACCAGCAACCCGTTGAGTTACTACTGTAAAGAGTTATTGGGTCCTTTGACTGGTTAGACATTACTACATTGGATCTCTCTCTCTCTCTCTCTCTCTCTCTCTCTCTCTCTCTCTCTCTCTCTCTCTCTCTCTCTCTCTCTCTCTCTCTTTTGGGTTACAGTCCATTTTTCTTTTTGCTACACATACACCGCATAATCTGGCCTACTCTTTCAACATTCTCCTCTGTCCTCATACACTTGACAACACTGAGATTACCAAACAATTCTTCTTCGCGTAAGGGGTTTACTACTTCACTGTAATTCAGTGGCTACTTTTCTCTTGGCAAGGGTAGAAGAGATTCTTTAGCTATGATAAGCCACTCTTCCGGAACACTCCAAAATCAAACCACTGTTCTCTAGTCTTGGGAAGTGCCATAGCATATGTACCATGGTCGTTCACTCTTGGAAGATATCTCTTGCTTGAGGATTCACTCAGGCACACTATTCTATCTTATTTCTCTTCCTCTTTTTTTAATTTCTATAGTTTATATATACATATATATATATATATATATATATATATATATATATATATATATATATATATATATATAGTACATAACTTCCTTTGTAGTTTATTTATTTCCTTATTTTCTTTCCTCACTGGGCTATTTTTCCTTGTCAGAGCCCATAGGCTTATACAGTAGCATCCTGCTTTTCCAACTAGCGTTGTAGCTTAGCTAATAATAATAATAATAATAATAATAATAATAATAATAATAATAATAATAATAATAATGCCGGTACTACACAGGAATGTTCTCCATGAGCCTGCCCTATATGTCATGGGGTCCCAAACGGTACTAAGCATATAATTGATTGTTTATGGCCTTATTAAACGATTGCCTGAATAGAAAACATGGTTTATGTACTTCAAATCTGGTTCAATACTTAAGTTTACTCAATTATAAAAGTAACTTTCATAAAGAAACAATGAAGCTAATGTGAGCGTTTGCATTTCAGTTGCAATTTCAAGTCATTTCATGGAGGCATAATCAGGGACAATAATAATCCATTATAATCATGAATGATTCACGACAGGTTTAATCATTGTTGTTAAAAAATGGGAATAATACTTTATAAGAATTCTATGGTATAGAATTTCATATTGAGTGTTACATAATTTAAATCATAATCCGTGCACTCCTGGTTAACAATAACGATTATGGATAAAACATATATATTATACAACTGCAACAACATAGCTTTTATTCCTAACATCTATGTTAACTCTTTAGATTTAATGTACAGTTTGTATTAATCTCTCATTACTTTGATCTCTCTTTATTTGAAAACACCTGACTTTTTCTTATACAGCATCTAGTCTAGTTTAAACAATGTTTTAAAATTTTGTTTGTATTCTGGAGTTGTTTTTCAACTCTTAAAACAATGTTACAATCGGTATATGCTTATTTATAAAAGCTCCAATCCACAAATACTTTACAAATTCATGCAAATCGAAAATAGCCCGTTAATGAAAATCAATATGAAATTAAGATAAGAAAATTATTATCGGATTATCATCTTTTTCCCTTGCAGCGTCATGAGAAAAAACAAATATATGAACAAAGATTCTTTACTAGAAATTCACTTACCCTCACAAAAAAAAAAAAAAAAAAAAAAAAAAAAAAAAAAAAAACCACGCACACACACATTAGGAAAAGCAGTCATGAATAATGTGCTTGCAAGTTTAAAACATCTAAATTATGAAACCATGAAAAATCGTCCTCCTTCATGGAAGATAGGTCACTTGCAAGTTGTATGAAGTCCTTGACCTGACATTATGCGAGTTGGACAAACCCGGTCCTCTCAGCCTAGATCACCTTGACAACCTCATGAACCAGCGAGATGAAAATCATTGACAAAATCCAATTATCCCACGATAATCCGCTGGGAAATACTGATATAAATTGACAGCTATATTTTCTTTTATCCGAGGGAGTAATTGAATTAATTTATGCCTTTTCCAGCGCAAGGTGCCCTTTGTATTCCAAGAGCTGCAGCCTTCACATATTAATTTTCTACGATCTTGACGTTGGGACCTGAAGAGCTATCAATTTTCCTTAAATATTCAAGTTAAATCGCTTAACCAAAAATATGCAATTTTAGGCTTTCCATGTTAGAATTTCAGATAGAAATGCCTACAATTCTTAAAGACTATGTTGGACTCGAATGTGAAAAATTAATTTAAAAAAATTTCCAAACTGCAATGTAATGAAGAATAAAATATCTTACATAAAGTTTCTTGGATCCTAATACAGGGATACCTCTTTATATATCCATTACGTAATATTTTAACGATCAAAATAATTTTATAACGTCACGTTGATTTCTTGAAGAGAGGGAAAAACAAACTTTTACCTAGAGTCCATTTTTTTTAGTGGGGCAGATTTGCGTCGACTCGCTGGGGTGCCCTTTTACCTCGGAAAGGTTTCCTAACAGCTGATTGGTCAGAAGTATTTTTGTCCGAATCCTTCTGACCAATCAGCTATCAGGAAACGTTTCCGAGCTCAAATGGGCACCCCTGCAAGTCAGTGCAAGTATGCCTCACTAAAAAAAATTGACTATAGTCCTTTAATTCCATAACCTGCATGTTGGAACTTACTGTAATTCCAAAATATTTTTGCAAGCAGATACTAATGATCAATTTGCAATGTCATAATCTTCCTGTTGGATTTTGATGATAAACGACTGTACTTCAATAGTTCCAGGTTGGATATAGGTAAGAGCCATGATCCCATATCATTTGTATTGAAATTTCAAAAAAAGAATTCTTGAAATCTTTAAAAAAAAAACGATTTTCCATTATCTAAGAATCTATTATCATTACTTTCTTAGCTACAACCCTAGTTTGAAAAGCAGGATGCTATAAGCCCAAGACTCCAAAAGGGAAAATAGCCGACTGTAGAAAGGAAAGGGAAACAAACAGAAGGTGCATGAGTGTACCCTCAAGCAAGATAAATCTAGCTCATGGCACTAGAGAAGAGTGCTTTGATTTTGGAGTGTCCTCCTAGAAGAGCTGCTTACCATAGCTAAAGAGTCTCTTCTACTCTTACCAAAACGAAATTGGCCAATGAACAAATACAGCGCAGTAGTCAAACCTCTGAATGACGAAGCATTTCTCGGTTATTTAAATGTTGACAAGTCTATGAGGAAAGAGGACAATGTGTACAGAATAGGACAGACTATTCGGTGAATGTGTAGCCATCGTAGTACTCTCAAGCTAGTCAAAGGATTCAATAACATTCTTTGTTTCATTTTTTTTTAAACTCATGTTTGTATCATATGGCGCCATATTAAGTTTATTTTTTATTATTTTACAAATGAGAGAATTTTGAGATTATGGCGCTGTAGTATACATTTTTAATCTTTTATTTTGAAAATTAGACAATTAGGAGAGTAAAGACCTGAGTAAAATCATTCTTTCAACAATATGTGTTTGTAGACCAGTAAAAAATTCTTAGTGCATAACTATGATCATAATGATATTAATTTCTCAACGTTCAATAATCCTAAAACAATCTCATCACCCTAGGTCAGTGTTTCCCAAACTTTTTTAAATGATTACCCCAAAATTTTATTTCCAACTAATCAATGACCCCATTGAACATAAACCCGGTAACATCGGATGTTTTTTGTAGCCAGCTGACGAACTGTATGGATCATGTAGCCCGCTATTGGCTGCTTATAGTTAAGGATCCAAAACAAATGCAAACTTTTCCATTCTAATGGATATCAAAATTAACCATCATCAGTTCAGAATATTCAATGTGAATAACCCAATTTCAGAACATCTTGATTACCCCAAAAATACGGGTCCATTACCCCACTGGGGTAATTTACCCCCAGGGTTGGGAAACACTGCCCTAGGTACACAGTGTTTGCACTAGACTACACAGACCTGATCAAAGTGATCATAATCTCAGCATGCTTAATTTAAACACTGTGACCATCGTGCAAGGAGGTTATATGGGACGAAGATAAACCTAGGCACAAGAAAAGATTATCTTGATGCTAAAAGTGAATCATTATCGTGAATATTTTTCTTATAGTTAATGTTTTGAACACATAAAAGAAAGAATGACTAATTTAATTCAAATTACAAAAAAGTAATCAAGACGAATAGAATAGCCAAGAATAAGGAAGGATAAAAATTTCTAACAAATAAACAAACATTAATATATACACATATACTTGTCATGATGTTAAAACAAATTTCACCACCGTTCCAAGCAATCCAATTAATATTAAAAAGAAAAATTCAGAATATCGCGGATAAGTTAAAACACGCAAAAAAAAAAAAAAAAAAAAAAAAAAAAAAAAAAAAAAAAAAAATTTACAGGAAATAAAACGGGTAAAGCTGCAAAACACGGCCTGAAGCAATCCGGCATGAAAACATCGTAGTTTCACAGGAGTAATCCAATATAATCCGATTCCAAGCCATTTCACAAAAGTAATTCCTGGGGAATAAAATGCACGAAAATTGGAATGCCAAATCCGGCGTAATTCAATTAATTACGAGTCTTCTTAGGGATAACTGGATGGTAATCAATTAATAATTGATCTAAAACCTATCAAAGTGGATTGGATCTGAATCACACACACACACACACACACACACACACACTAACGCACAAACACACACACAAAACATTCACTCACTTCCGAATAATTATTTTAGATTTCTCTTCCTTTAGGACTTTGCGAACAGTCTAGTGACAGAACTATTTATATATACGATTCTTTCCTACACACACACACACACACACACACACACACTAACGCACACACACACTAACGCACACACACAACATTCACTGACCTCCGAATAATTATTTTAGATTTCTCTTCCTTTAGGACTTTGCGAACAGTCAAGTGACAGAACTATTTATATATACGATTCTTTCCTACACACACACACACACACACACTAACGCACACACACACACATTCACTGACCTCCGAATAATTATTTTAGATTTCTCTTCCTTTAGGACTTTGCGAACAGTCAAGTGACAGAACTATTTATATATACGATTCTTTCCTACACACACACACACACACACTAACGCACACACACACACATTCACTGACCTCCGAATAATTATTTTAGATTTCTCTTCCTTTAGGACTTTGCGAACAGTCTAGTGACGGAACTATTTATATATACGATTCTTTCCTTCACTTATAAACACATTTTTTTCTACATTATCTTCTGCCCTAACATAGCAAACAGAACTGCATACATCATCATAGTTCCCGTCCCAATTACATTATGACACTGCATACGTCATCATAGTTCCCGTCCCAATTACATTATGACACAGCATTCGTCATCATAGTTCCCGTCCCAATTACATTATGACACTGCATACGTCATCATAGTTCCCGTCCCAATTACATTATGACACAGCATACATCATCATAGTTCCCTTCCCAATTACATTATGACACTGCATACGTCATCATAGTTCCCGTCCCAATTACATTATGACACTGCATACGTCATCATAGTTCCCGTCCCAATTACATTATGACACTGCATACGTCATCATAGTTCCCGTCCCAATTACATTATGACACAGCATACATCATCATAGTTCCCTTCCCAATTACATTATGACA
>NC_090725.1:291408759-291418759 GCF_036898095.1 Palaemon carinicauda | reverse complement strand
AATCAGATGGTCCTACCAGTTTTAACTTATGCATCAGAAACTTGGAGCCTTATCAAAGCCACATAACCTAGTTACAACTCAAAGAACTTTTACCGGCCACCCGTTGAGATACTACCGCTAGAGAGTTATGGGGTCCTTTGACTGGACCCTTCTCTCTTGTTACGGTTCATTCGCTCAGGGGGTTAACTACTTCACTGTAATTGTTCAGTGGCTACTTTCCTCTTGTTAAGGGTAGAAGAGACTCTTTAGCTATGGTACGCAGCTCTTCTAGGAGGACACTCCTAAATCAAACCATTGTTCTCTAGTCTTGGGTGGTGCCATGGCCTCTGTACCATGGTCTTACACTGTCTTGGTTTGGAGATCTCTTGGTTGGGGGTACACTCGGACACACTATTCTATCTTATTTCTCTTCCTCGTGTTTTGTTCAAGTTTCTACAGTTCATATAGGAAATATTTATTTTAATGTTACTGTTCTTAAGATATTTAATTTTCCTTGTTTCCTTTCCTCACTGGACTATTTTCCCTGTTGGAGCCCCTTGGGCTTAGAGCATCCTCCTTTTCCCACTGGGGTTGTAGCTTAGCAAGTAATAATAATATTAATAAAAATAATAATAATTATAATATGGAAAGATTAATAATTGGAATAACACTTAGACACAGAAAAATAGCAACATGGATACAAGAGAAAATTAAAGTAGATGATATTCTAACAACGAAACAAAAAGATATGGACATGGGCAGGACATATAATAAGGATGCCTGATGGTAGATGGACATTAAGAACAACCGAATGGGTCCCTAGAAATTGCAAATGAAGCAGGGAAAGGAAGAGAAGACGAATTGACGAACTAAGAAAGTTTCCCGGTGTGGACTGGCATAGAAAGTATATAAACAGACACTAGTGGAAGGACATGACTGAGGCCTTTATTTTGCAGTGGATTAGTAAGGGCTAATGATGACGACGATGATATATATATATATATATATATATATATATATATATATATATATATATATATATATATATATATATATATATATATATCCTAATCCTTGTATGCAAACTATGTGTTTTATACAGTGATATTAATGACCTCTTTAAGAGTACTATGACTGTCACAAATTGTAGGGCCCGATCACTGGAATCTGTTAGAGGTGACGTGTACCAAGTCTCAAAAGGTGATGTGTTGAGACCCTATTGGTGACAGTATATTCCATCACAGTGAAGAATTCCACAAAATATAACAATTCAGTGTATTGACAGAGCAACATTGCATCTTACTTCCTGAGAGTATCGGCTGTATACAATGTATTCACGAACCTTTCTGTAATAAAGTGAAAAAAACCCATGTTCTGATGTCTTATCCGTTGACATGGGATATATATATATATATATATATATATATATATATATATATATATATATATATATATATATATATATATATATATATATATACTGTATATATATATATATATATATACATATATATATATATATATATATATATATATATATATATATATATATATATGTATATATATATATATATATATATATATATATATATATATATATGTATATATATATATATATATATATACATATATATATATATATATATATATATATATATATATATATATATATACATATATATATATATATATATATATATATATATATATATATATATATATATAATATATATATATATATATATATATATATATATATATATATATATATATATATGTATATATATATATATATATATATATATATATATATATATATATATATATACAGTATATATATATATGATCTATATATATATATATATATATATATATATATATATATATATATATATATATATATATATACATATATATATATATATATATATATATATATATATATATATATATATATATATATATGTGTGTGTGTGTGTGTGTATTATTTTCTAGAGGTCTTGGTAAACTATCGATTAAAAGAAATATTTACAATCTTTCTTTAATATCCCTTGAATGCTTCACATGCATGTATGCATGTAGGCTATCAATTAATTCATTAAATAATCCTGCTTCATTCACTTTGCCTTTCTGTCAATTAAAGAGTCCATTTGTCTCGAACTGAAGTTCTGGAGATATTCTCATTTTGATCTTGGTCAATATTTCTTCATTTCTTCTTTCAAAGATTAACCCGTCTAAGAAAAAAAATACTAATTAAAAAAAAAATTACCATCAAAATATAAAAACATTTCTCTAATGTTAAAATGGTTGGTAACATGAATGTTATTTTACAAAGATAAGCTATAAAGTTGACAAAACATCTTTCTGTACAAGAAATAATTTCCCTGGAATTCCAACAAATTTCACATGAATAAAACACTAACTGCTCGCGTGCTCTCTCTCTCTCTCTCTCTCTCTCTCTCTCTCTCTCTCTCTCTCTCTCTCTCTCTCTCTCTGTTCCCTTTTTCCTCTGGTACCCAGAGATTCAGCGCGAGTTCAAACTCCTAAATGAATTTTAACTTCGGGAACTTGGGGAATTAAGAATAAGGAATTCATTCGTGAGGTGTATTTTACTCACGGCGCTTTGACCAGCGAACTTATTGCGTTGAAATTACTTTCGTAATTCCAGAAACTTGGTCATACACGTACCGTCAAAGTTAAGGAATACATACATGAACGCATAGAACATTTCGATGCACACGATTTATGTAAACCACAAGTTATACTTAATCTCTACTAATTAGTAGATATTTCAATACAATTCAAGCTGTTATTTATGTATATTATCATGTACACTTTCCACACGTACCGTCAAAGTTAAGGCATACATACATGAACGCATAGAACATTTCGATGCACACGATTTATGTAAACCACAAGTTATACTTAATCTCTACTAATTAGTAGATATTTCAATACAATTTATGCTGTTATTTATGTATATTATCATGTACACTTTCCACACGTACCGTTAAAGTTAAGGCATACATACATGAACGCATAGAACATTTCGATGCACACGATTTATGTAAACCACAAGTTATACTTAATCTCTTCTAATTAGTAGATATTTCAATACAATTCAAGTTGTTATTTATGTATATTATCATGTACACTTTCCACATACAATTATAAGCATTCGGTTAATGTAGGACGCTGAAAACGTTCCTGCCTGGCGATTTGTGGACTGGGGTTCGAGTCTCGCTCAAGCTCGATAGTTTATTTACTGTCTGCAATATCACTAACCTTGCCAGCTAAGATTGAGGGGAGCCTATAAGTCTGCCTTCCGAGCCATGAGCAACCAGTACCTGGCCCTCCCTGGTCCTAACTTGGTTGCAGAGGGGGCTTAGACGCTGATTATATATATGTATGGTCAGTCTATGGTCTTATCACGAAAATTCCCCCGAATTCTTTAAAAAATTGAACACATTAAACATTCTTTTAAAAAATGTAGTCATCAGGTCTGGATGACTCCATTTTTTACCATGATAAATAAAAAAAAACCGTATTAGCAATTTTGATCAAATTTTATATATTGAACATTTTTCTCTGTAAAAAAAAAAAATCCCTTTGAACTAAATGAACGAAGCGTTTCCAATAACGGCTGTTCATTTTATGGTGGTTATTACAAACAAATATTTGAGTGTAATATAGGTAACGCATACAATCCTTTTCTAGCAAATCTTTATAAGGAATACTGTGATGTCGTGATAGGAAATCTCATTAAACCTAATATTATAATTTAGATGTTGTGAGGATTATCATATTTGGGTCCGATATGGGAAAATATTCATCTCATAATGGGGTCCGATATGGGAAAATTTTCATCACATAATGGGGTCCAATATGGGAAGATTTTCATCTAATATTGGGGACCAATATGGGAAAATTTTCATCTCATAATGGGGTCCGATATGGGAAAATTTTCATCTCATAATGGGGTCCGATATGGGAAAATTTTCATCACATAATGGGGTCCGATATGGGAAAATTTTCATCTCATAATGGGGTCCGATATGGGAAAATTTTCATCACATAATGGGGTCCGATATGGGAAAATTTTCATCTCATAATGGGGTCCGATATGGGAAAATTTTCATCTCATAATGGGGTCCGATATGGGAAAATTTTCATCTCATAATGGGGTCCGATATGAGAAAATTTTCATCTCATAATGGGGTCCGATATGGGAAAATTTTCATCTCATAATGGGGTCCGATATGGGAAAATTTTCATCTCATAATGGGGTCCGATATGGGAAAATTTTCATCACATAATGGGGTCCGATATGGGAAAATTTTCATCTCATAATGGGGTCCGATATGGGAAAATTTTCATCTCATAATGGGGTCCGATATGGGAAAATTTTCATCACATAATGGGGTCCGATATGGGAAAATTTTCATCACATAATGGGGTCCAATATGGGAAGATTTTCATCTAATATTGGGGACCAATATGGGAAAATTTTCATCTCATAATGGGGTCCGATATGGGAAAATTTTCATCTCATAATGGGGTCCGATATGGGAAAATTTTCATCACATAATGGGGTCCGATATGGGAAAATTTTCATCTCATAATGGGGTCCGATATGGGAAAATTTTCATCACATAATGGGGTCCGATATGGGAAAACTTTCTTCTCATAATGGGGTCCGATATGGGAAAACTTTCTTCTCATAATGGGGTCCGATATGGGAAAGTTTTCATCTCATAATGGGGTCCGATATGGGAAAATTTTCATCTAATATTGGGGACCGATATGTTAAAATTTTCATCTCATAATGGGGTCCGATATGGGAAAATTTTCATCACATAATGGGGTCCGATATGGGAAAACTTTCTTCTCATAATGGGGTCCGATATGGGAAAGTTTTCATCTCATAATGGGGTCCGATATGGGAAAATTTTCATCTCATAATGGGGTCCGATATGGGAAAACTTTCTTCTCATAATGGGGTCCGATATGGGAAAGTTTTCATCTCATAATGGGGTCCGATATGGGAAAATTTTCATCTCATAATGGGGTCCGATATGGGAAAGTTTTCATCTCATAATGGGGTCCGATATGGGAAAGTTTTCATCTCATAATGGGGTCCGATATGGGAAAACTTTCTTCTCATAATGGGGTCCGATATGGGAAAGTTTTCATCTCATAATGGGGTCCGATATGGGAAAATTTTCATCACATAATGGGGTCCGATATGGGAAAACTTTCTTCTCATAATGGGGTCCGATATGGGAAAGTTTTCATCTCATAATGGGGTCCGATATGGGAAAATTTTCATCTCATAATGGGGTCCGATATGGGAAAATTTTCATCACATAATGGGGTCCGATATGGGAAAATTTTCTTCTCATAATGGGGTCCGATATGGGAAAATTTTCATCTCATAATGGGGTCCGATATGGGAAAATTTTCATCTCATAATGGGGTCCGATATGGGAAAATTTTCATCACATAATGGGGTCCGATATGGGAAAATTTTCTTCTCATAATGGGGTCCGATATGGGAAAATTTTCATCTCATAATGGGGTCCGATATGGGAAAATTTTCATCACATAATGGGGTCCGATATGGGAAAATTTTCTTCTCATAATGGGGTCCGATATGGGAAAATTTTCTTCTCATAATGGGGTCCGATATGGGAAAATTTTCATCTCATAATGGGGTCCGATATGGGAAAATTTTCTTCTCATAATGGGGTCCGATATGGGAAAATTTTCTTCTCATAATGGGGTCCGATATGGGAAAATTTTCATCTCATAATGGGGTCCGATATGGGAAAATTTTCTTCTCATAATGGGGTCCGATATGGGAAAATTTTCATCTCATAATGGGGTCCGATATGGGAAAATTTTCATCTCATAATGGGGTCCGATATGGGAAAATTTTCTTCTCATAATGGGGTCCGATATGGGAAAATTTTCTTCTCATAATGGGGTCCGATATGGGAAAATTTTCATCTCATAATGGGGTCCGATATGGGAAAATTTTCATCACATAATGGGGTCCGATATGGGAAAATTTTCTTCTCATAATGGGGTCCGATATGGGAAAATTTTCTTCTCATAATGGGGTCCGATATGGGAAAATTTTCTTCTCATAATGGGTTCCGATATGGGAAAATTTTCATCTCATAATGGGGTCCGATATGGGAAAATTTTCATCACATAATGGGGTCCGATATGGGAAAACTTTCTTCTCATAATGGGGTCCGATATGGGAAAGTTTTCATCTCATAATGGGGTCCGATATGGGAAAATTTTCATCTCATAATGGGGTCCGATATGGGAAAATTTTCTTCTCATAATGGGGTCCGATATGGGAAAACTTTCTTCTCATAATGGGGTCCGATATGGGAAAGTTTTCATCTCATAATGGGGTCCGATATGGGAAAATTTTCATCTAATATTGGGGACCGATATGTTAAAATTTTCATCTCATAATGGGGTCCGATATGGGAAAATTTTCATCTCATAATGGGGTCCGATATGGGAAAACTTTCTTCTCATAATGGGGTCCGATATGGGAAAGTTTTCATCTCATAATGGGGTCCGATATGGGAAAATTTTCATCTAATATTGGGGACCGATATGTTAAAATTTTCATCTCATAATGGGGTCCGATATGGGAAAATTTTCATCACATAATGGGGTCCGATATGGGAAAATTTTCATCACATAATGGGGTCCGATATGGGAAAATTTTCATCACATAATGGGGTCCGATATGGGAAAATTTTCATCTCATAATGGGGTCCGATATGGGAAAACTTTCTTCTCATATTGGGGTCCGATATGGGAAAGTTTTCATCTCATAATGGGGTCCGATATGGGAAAATTTTCATCTAATATTGGGGACCGATATGGGAAAATTTTCATCTAATATTGGGGTCCGATATGGGAAAATTTTCATCTCATAATGGGGTCCGATATGGGAAAATTTTCATCACATAATGGGGTCCGATATGGGAAAACTTTCTTCTCATATTGGGGTCCGATATGGGAAAGTTTTCATCTCATAATGGGGTCCGATATGGGAAAATTTTCATCTAATATTGGGGTCCGATATGGGAAAACTTTCTTCTCATAATGGGGTCCGATATGGGAAAATTTTCATCTCATAATGGGGTCCGATATGGGAAAATTTTCATCTCATAATGGGGTCCGATATGGGAAAATTTTCATCTCATAATGGGGTTCGATATGGGAAAATTTTCATCTCATAATGGGGTCCGATATGGGAAAATTTTCATCTCATAATGGGGTCCGATATGGGAAAATTTTCATCTCATAATGGGGTCCGATATGGGAAAATTTTCATCTCATAATGGGGTCCGATATGGGAAAATTTTCATCTCATAATGGGGTTCGATATGGGAAAATTTTCATCTCATAATGGGGTCCGATATGGGAAAATTTTCATCTCATAATGGGGTCCGATATGGGAAAATTTTCATCTCATAATGGGGTTCGATATGGGAAAATTTTCATCTCATAATGGGGTCCGATATGGGAAAATTTTCATCTCATAATGGGGTCCGATATGGGAAAATTTTCATCTCATAATGGGGTCCGATATGGGAAAATTTTCATCTCATAATGGGGTCCGATATGGGAAAATTTTCATCTCATAATGGGGTCCGATATGGGAAAATATTCATCTCATGATGGGGTCCGATATGGGAAAATTTTCATCTCATAATGGGGTCCGATATGGGAAAATATTCATCTCATATTTGGGTCCCATATGGGAAAATTTTCATCTAATATTGGGGACCGATATGTTAAAATTTTCATCACATAATGGGGTCCGATATGGGAAAATTTTCATCTCATAATGGGGTCCAATATGGGAAAATTTTCATCTCATAATGGGGTCCAATATGGGAAAATTTTAATCTCATAATGGGGTCCGATATGGGAAAATTTTCATCTCATATGGAGGTCCAATATGGGAAGATTTTTATCGCATGATGGGGTTCGATATGAGAAAATTGTCACATATTTATCAATAGCAAGCATATGATATTAAACGAAAGAATCACTTTAATGGATTACTATTAATTAGCGATATCACAAATTGCAAAATTCCAATAAAGCCCAATTTCTCGATACCTAGAATCAATTTATTTCTATTTATCAAGATATTCCAAAATATTAATCTGAATAGAAAAATTTCTAAGCGATCTTAGGATTTCTTACGTTCAAAAAATATGAAATTTTAAATAATTAACGATTTCAAAATTTTAATCTGAATAGAAATATTTCTAAGCGATCTTAGGATTTCTTATTCTCGTAAAATATGAAATTTTAAATAATTAACGAGTTGTTTTCCATCAAATGCGTGAAAAAAAAGCAGTGAAAGCAAAGCAAATTTTATTCCTCTCCCAATCTCTTTCCAAAAGAAACATCAAACGATAAAAATAAAACTCGACACCTGGTTGGCTTCAATAATATTTGAGAAATATATAGACGAGACATTGCGTAAATCTTCTGTGGGTTTCATGGAAAATCCAATCCCATGGAATTGGAACACCAACGTTTCATTCAATGAGGTACATACATAAAATTGTGATTTTGAATTATATACGTACAATAGAACATAAAATAAATTAATATCAATAATTTTAACTATTTTATTGCCATTGTACAGTTTCTTACGTTTACCGAAAAAGAAATAAAAAATAATGCCACGTACATTATAACATGATAAAATGATTGTGATTTTGAATTATACACGTACAATAGAACATAAAATAAATTAGTATCAATCATTTTAACTATTTCATTGCCGTTGTACAGTTTCTTACGTTTACCGAAAAAGAAATAAAAAATAATGCCACGTACATTATAACATGATAAAATGATTGTGATTTTGAATTATACACGTACAATAGAACATGAAATAAATTAATATCAATCATTTTAACTATTTTATTGCCGTTGTACAGTTTCTTACGTTTACCGAAAAAGAAATAAAAAATAATGCCACGTACATTATAACATGATAAAATGATTGTGATTTTGAATTATACACGTACAATAGAACATAAAATAAATTAATATCAATCATTTTCACTATTTTATTGCCGTTGTACAGTTTCTTACCTTTACCGAAAAAGAAAATCAAACATATTGTCATGTACATTATACCATGTCCCAAGTATATCTATTATATCAGCATCTCGGAAAAAAAAATTCTCTCAGAAAAATAAAAAACTCCGATCAATCTTCTTTCCCACAGTCCTCCCTACATTAAGCCTTTTACCCCTAGGCTCTTTGGAAATTTCCAACCCTTAACCCCAAGGGGGTTATTTTTTTCCCCAGCACATTTTGCAGTATATATATTTTTAAATTGTTCTAATAGCCTTAATTTTTGTCATGGAGAAGTCAGGTTGGTCTCAATCTCTTGGAAAATGCCTGAATTTTCTCAGAAAGTTATCAAACATATGAAAATAAAAAAAATTTTATAGCATTTTCTTTTTTGCAAGGACGTACTGGTACGTCCATGGAGGTAAAGGGATGGGTTTTGTTAAACGTACCAGTACGTCCTTTGGGGGTAAAATGCCAGAATTTTCTAAAAAAAAATTATCAAAAATATGAAAATAAACATTTTTATAGCATTTTTTGCAAGGACGTACTGGTACGTCCATGGGGGGGGGGGGGGTAAAGGGATGGGTTTTGTTAAACGTACCAGTACGTCCTTTGGGGGTAAAGGGATGGGTTTTGTTAAACGTACCAGTACGTCCTTTGGGGGTAAAAGGATGGTTTTTGTTAAACGTACCAGTACGTCCTTTTGGGGTAAAAGGGTTAAGGGGTCGGTTGCCTGAAGCTCCCTCTCTAATGACTTCTATCAACGTCTGCCAATCTTCTATTTCAAACCCCTTAACCCACTAAATATTACTGTCTTGCATACATCCTAGGACTTCGCAAATATTAAATCCCATATTTCCCAGTGCGTCTTTCATACGTA
>NC_090725.1:291386259-291403759 GCF_036898095.1 Palaemon carinicauda | reverse complement strand
TTAACTATGCATGAGCTTTTCCCCAGAGATCACTATATCAATTATTTTCCAATATTATTACTATTGTTGTTACTTTCTAAGCTATAACCCTGAATGGAAAAGCAGGATATTATAAGCTCAGGGGCTCCAACAGGGAAAATAGCCCAGTGAGGAAAGGTAACAAGGAAAAGTAAAATCATTTTAAGAACAGGTACTACAATAAAACAAATATTTTCTCTATAAACTATAAAAACTTTGTCAAAACAATAGGAAGAGAAATAAGATAAATTAGTGTGCCCGAGTGTACCCTCAAGCAAGAGAACTCTAACCCAAGACAGTGGAAGGCCATGGTACAGAGGCACTACCTAAGACTAGAGAACAACGGTTTGATTTTGGAGTGTCCTTCTCCTAGAAGAGCTGCTTACCATAGCTAAAGAGTCTCTTCTACCCTTACCAAGAGAAAAGTGGCCACTGAACAATTACAGTGCAGTAGTTAACCCCTTGAGAGAAAAAGAATGGTTTGGTGCTCTTAGTGTTGTCAGGTGTATGAGGAGAGAGGAGAATATATAAAGAATAGGCCAGACTATTCGGTGTATGTGTAGGCAAAGGGAAAATGAACCGTAACCAGAGAATAGGATCCAATATAGTACAGTCTGGCCAGTCAAAGGACTCCATAACTCTCTCGCGGCAGTATCTCAACGGGTGGCTGGTGCCCTGGAAAACTTACTACCTGGACATGAATGTCGTTTTGCCAATTTGCGATGTTTATCAGAAGACAACTTTAATAAATTGTGGAACTATATCTGACTAACCATTCATATCTATATAGACTTTAAATTGGAATCCCAGAGTCACTTAGGGACTCCACTTTTCTAAATCAAATCACTTTACAATTTTCTCTCTGTCAAAACCATGATTGCACAAATTGTATGAAAAAATCCCATATTGACCCTAAGCAATTAAAAGTGGAAATAAGTTGGATTTTTTACAACAGCAAAAATATGCTTTTGCAAAGTCAGCGAATTGGGAAATTCTGCAACCAATGTAGAAATATATTGGATTTTTAACGTTCGAAAAAAAAAAATATGCTTTTGCAAATTCAGTGTTGGGAAATTCTTTCTCAATGTAACATCCAAACGTTCCCCGTGATGTGCAAACATATAAACATCAAATTGAATTTTTCTAAAAATAAATTTATAACATGATTCTCCGTAATGCAAAAGTTACAACGTATACAGCATAAAATTACTAGTATTCAAATTGCGACAATATTGATTTGGAACAAGATCAATTTCCACAAAAGAGCACGTAATAATCAGAAATATAAAATAACATACACTATTGAAAATTTGAATGTGACAAATTTCATTGCATTATTCTCTTGCTTGAGGGTACACTCGGGCACACTTTTCTATCTAGTTTCTCTTCCTCTCGTTCTGTTAAAGTTTTTATAGGTTAAATAGGAAATATTTATTTTAATATTGTTACTATTCCTAAAATATTTTATTTTTTCTTATTTCCTTTCCTGACTGGGCTATTTTCCCTGTTGGGGCCCCTGGGCTTATAGCATCCTGCTTTTCCAACTAGGGTTGTAGCTTAGCATTTAATAATAATAATAATAATAATAATAATAATAATAATAATAATAATAATAATATCAATATCAATTTGATGAACTGAGTATTTTGTGAATCTTTTAAATATTGTAAATACTTATTTAATCTAAAACATGGACATTTCTAATGTTTTCTGGCTATCATTTTCTTTCGCTGTAACTGTCTTGCTATTTTCTATGCAGAATTGATTATGATGGCCTATGTGGTAACGTCCCTGACTGGTGATCGCCAGACTGGGGTTTCGAGTCCTACTCAAACTCGTTACATCCTTTGGTCGTTGCAACCTCCCCATCCTTGTGAGCTAAGGATGGGGGGGGGGGAGCCTATAGGTCTATCTATTGAGTCATCAGCAGCCACTGCCTAGCCCTCCTTGATCCTAGCTTGGGTGGAGAGGGGGCTTGGGAACTGATCACAAGTATTTATGGTCAGTCGCTGGGGCACTGTCCTGCTTGCTAGGACAATGTCCCTGTCCCTTGCCTCTGCCATTCATGCGCGACCTTTAAAAGGCATAACTCTTTTACATAATCTACGTTATGTAATATCTGACCGTAAAATCGACCCAGGAATGTTTTCATCCCTTTTTCAATCTTCGTCATAACGGGTACCAGCTGCTAAATGCACCCTCAATTCTTAATACGGAATTCTAAAGCAAGAGCCCGTGTCTCACACAAAAGTGGGGCGATCCAAAATAAACTACAAAGGTATTAGAAATCCGCATAATTAAAAAAAAAAAAAAAAAAAATATATATTTTATAAATATATCTCATGGTATGAAGGTAACAAAATATCAGAAAAAAAATATCGCAATATTTTCATGAAGCTACCCCAGGGTAAGAAGATAAAAATATCTTAATACATTTCATGAAGCTACCCCAGGGTAAGAAGATAAAAATATCTTAATACATTTCATGAAGCTACCCCAGGGTAAGAAGATAAAAATATCTTAATACATTTCATGAAGCTACCCCAGGGTAAGAAGATAAAAATATCTTAATACATTTCATGAAGCTACCCCAGGGTAAGAAGATAAAAATATCTTGATACATTTCATGAAGCTACCCCAGGGTAAGAAGATAAAAATATCTCAATATTTTCATGAAGCTACCCCAGGGTAAGAAGATAAAAATATCTTAATACATTTCATGAAGCTACCCCAGGGTAAGAAGATAAAAATATCTTAATACATTTCATGAAGCTACCCCAGGGTAAGAAGATAAAAAATATCTTCATACATTTCATGAAGCTACCCCAGGGTAAGAAGATAAAAATATCTTCATACATTTCATGAAGCTACCCCGGGGTAAGAAGATAAAAATATCTTAATACATTTCACGAAGCTACCCCAGGGCAAGAAGATAAAAATATCTTAAGAAATTTCATGAAGCTACCCCAGGGTAAGAAGATAAAAATATCTTCATACATTTCATGAAGCTACCCCGGGGTAAGAAGATAAAAATATCTTAATACATTTCACGAAGCTACCCCAGGGCAAGAAGATAAAAATATCTTAATACATTTCATGAAGCTACCCCAGAGTAAGAAGATAAAAATATCTTCATACATTTCATGAAGCTACCCCAGGGTAAGAAGATAAAAATATCTTAATACATTTCATGAAGCTACCCCAGGGTAAGAGGATAAAAATATCTTAATACATTTCATGAAGCTACCCCAGGGTAAGAAGATAAAAATATCTTAATACATTTCATGAAGCTACCCCAGGGTAAGAAGATAAAAATATCTTGATACATTTCATGAAGCTACCCCAGGGTAAGAAGATAAAAATATCTCAATACATTTCATGAAGCTACCCCAGGGTAAGAAGATAAAAATATCTCAATACATTTCATGAAGCTACCCCAGGGTAAGAAGATAAAAAATATCCTAGTACATTTCATGAAGCTACCCCAGGGTAAGAAGATAAAAAATATCTTAATACATTTCATGAAGCTACCCCACGGTAAGAAGATAAAAATATCTTAATACATTTCATGAAGCTACCCCAGGGTAAGAAGATAAAAAATATCTTAGTACATTTCATGAAGCTACCCCAGGGTAAGAAGCTAAAAATATCTTAATATATTTCATGAAGCTACCCTGGGGTAAGAAGATAAAAATATCTTAGGCCTAGTACATTTCATGAAGCTACCCCAGGGTAAGAAGATAACAATATCTTAATACATTTCATGAAGCTACCCTGGGGTAAGAAGATAAAAATATCTTAAAACATTTCATGAAGCTACCCCAGGGTAAGAAGATAAAAAATATCTTAGTACATTTCATGAAGCTACCCCAGGGTAAGAAGATAAAAAATATCTTAGTACATTTCATGAAGTTACCCCAGGGTAAGAAGATAAAAATATCTTAATACATTTCATTAAGCTACCCCAGGGTAAGAAGATAAAAATATCTTAATACATTTCATGAAGCTACCCCAGGGTAAGAAGATAAAAAATATCTTAGTACATTTCATGAAGCTACCCCAGGGTAAGAAGATAACAATATCTTAATACATTTCATGAAGCTACCCCGGGGTAAGAAGATAAAAATATCTTAATACATTTCATGAAGCTACCCCAGGGTAAGAAGATAAAAATATCTTAATACATTTCATGAAGCTACCCCAGGGTTAGAAGATAAAAATATCTTAATACATTTCATGAAGCTACCCCAGGGTTAGAAGATAAAAATATCTTAATACATTTCATGAAGCTACCCCAGGGTAAGAAGATAAAAACATCTTCATACATTTCATGAAGCTACCCCAGGGTAAGAAGATAAAAATTTAATACATTTCATGAAGCTACCCCAGGGTAAGAAGATAAAAATATCTTAATACATTTCATGAAGCTACCCCAGGGTAAGAAGATAAAAATATCTTAATACATTTCATGAAGCTACCCCAGGGTAAGAGGATAAAAATATCTCAATACATTTCATGAAGCTACCCCAGGGTAAGAAGATAAAAATATCTTCATACATTTCATGAAGCTACCCCAGGGTAAGAAGATAAAAACATCTTCATACATTTCATGAAGCTACCCCAGGGTAAGAAGATAAAGATATCTTAATACATTTCATAAAGCTACCCCAGGGTAAGAAGATAAAAATATCTTAATACATTTCATGAAGCTACCCCAGGGTAAGAAGATAAAAATATCTTCATACATTTCATGAAGCTACCCCAGGGTAAGAAGATAAAAACATCTTAATACATTTCATGAAGCTACCCCAGGGTTAGAAGATAAAAATATCTTAATACATTTCATGAAGCTACCCCAGGGTAAGAAGATAAAAACATCTTCATACATTTCATGAAGCTACCCCAGGGTAAGAAGATAAAAATTTAATACATTTCATGAAGCTACCCCAGGGTAAGAAGATAAAAATATCTTAATACATTTCATGAAGCTACCCCAGGGTAAGAAGATAAAAACATCTTAATACATTTCATGAAGCTACCCCAGGGTTAGAAGATAAAAATATCTTAATACATTTCATGAAGCTACCCCAGGGTAAGAAGATAAAAACATCTTCATACATTTCATGAAGCTACCCCAGGGTAAGAAGATAAAAATATCTTAATACATTTCATGAAGCTACCCCAGGGTAAGAGGATAAAAATATCTCAATACATTTCATGAAGCTACCCCAGGGGTAAGATAAAAATATCTTCATACATTTCATGAAGCTACCCCAGGGTAAGAAGATAAAAACATCTTCATACATTTCATGAAGCTACCCCAGGGTAAGAAGATAAAAATATCTTCATACATTTCATGAAGCTACCCCAGGGTAAGAAGATAAAAATATCTTCATACATTTCATGAAGCTACCCCAGGGTAAGAAGATAAAAATATCTTCATACATTTCATGAAGCTACCCCAGGGTAAGAAGATAAAAACATCTTCATACATTTCATGAAGCTACCCCAGGGTAAGAAGATAAAAATATCTCCATACATTTCATGAAGCTACCCCAGGGTAAGAAGATAAAAATATCTCCATACATTTCATGAAGCTACCCCAGGGTAAGAAGATAAAAATATCTCCATACATTTCATGAAGCTACCCCAGGGTAAGAAGATAAAAATATCTCCATACATTTCATGAAGCTACCCCAGGGTAAGAAGATAAAAATATCTTCATACATTTCATGAAGCTACCCCAGGGTAAGAAGATAAAAATATCTTCATACATTTCATGAAGCTACCCCAGGGTAAGAAGATAAAAATATCTCCATACATTTCATGAAGCTACCCCAGGGTAAGAAGATAAAAATATCTCCATACATTTCATGAAGCTACCCCAGGGTAAGAAGATAAAAATATCTCCATACATTTCATGAAGCTACCCCAGGGTAAGAAGATAAAAATATCTTCATACATTTCATGAAGCTACCCCAGGGTAAGAAGATAAAAATATCTTCATACATTTCATGAAGCTACCCCAGGGTAAGAAGATAAAAACATCTTCATACATTTCATGAAGCTACCCCAGGGTAAGAAGATAAAAATATCTCAATACATTTCATGAAGCTACCCCAGGGTAAGAAGATAAAAATATCTCAATACATTTCATGAAGCTACCCCAGGGTAAGAAGATAAAAATATCTTAATACAATTCATGAAGCTACCCCAGGGTAAGAAGATAAAAATATCTTAATACATTTCATGAAGCTACCCCAGGGTAAGAAGATAAAAATATCTCAATACATTTCATGAAGCTACCCCAGGGTAAGAAGATAAAAATATCTTCATACATTTCATGAAGCTACCCCAGGATAAGAAGATAAAAATATCTTCATATATTTCACGAAGCTACCCCAGGGTAAGAAGATAAAAATATCTTCATACATTTCATGAAGCTACCCCAGGGTAAGAAGATAAAAATATCTTAATGCATTTCATGAAGCTACCCCAGGGTAAGAAGATAAAAAATATTAGAAGAATCACAAATTTGATACAGTGCAAAGAACATCAGTCAAATAAATCCATATCTTTATAAACAACGGCTAAGTTAGATGACTATTTTTTTTTTATTTAAAATGACAATTTAAAAGATAATATAGCAAAATTTCCTTTCTAATTACCTTCTTTCAAAAAGATTAGGCCAAGGAAGAAATTTTAATCCATAATGAACTCAGCAACTACTTTTATCCCGTATTTACAAATACATTGCTACAGCATTTTTCAACCAAATCAAGAAAATATATGCTAAAGCTTACAAAGCTTAAATCAATTGATATTACCTTTAAAATCAATAGTTTGACATTTCTTTAATTTTGTCTAAACAGGCAAAAAATTGTTAATTAGACGACAGTTATCATTATCATTGCTGTAGCTAAGAGAGAGAGAGAGAGAGAGAGAGAGAGAGAGAGAGAGAGAGAGAGAGAGAGAGAGAGAGAGAGAGAGAGAGAGAGAGAGAGAGAGAGAGAGATATTAGCAAGCATCAAAATTAGTCACTGAGATCCCATATGTAATTTGAACGGCTACTTCTGGGAACCATAACTGCTTGTGGTAAATAACATGGGACAACGAATTCAGTCTAAACTTGAAGTTATACAGAGAGAGAGAGAGAGAGAGAGAGAGAGAGAGAGAGAGAGAGAGAGAGAGAGAGAGAGAGAGATTAGCAAGCATCAAAATTAGTCAGTCAGATCCCATATGTAATTTGAACGGCTACTTCTGGGAACCATAACTGCTCGTGGTAAATAACATGGGACAACAAATTCAGTCTAAACATGAAGTTATACAATACATTCAGAACCTCGAAAGCTCCACACCCTCACAAGTGCCTCAAAAGCATCAACAACATTGGAAAACTCCAATTACACTGTTGCAAAACGACGCAAATGACGTCACAAAATTCCGAAAACAATATAGAACTAGAATGTCCACTATAGTCGATTTCTTTTAGCGATGCAGATTTGCACCGACTCGCAGCGGTGCCCTTTTAGCTCGGAAATGTTTCCTGATCGCTGATTGGTTGGACGAGATAATTCTAACCAATCAGCGATCAGGAAACTTTTCTGAGCTAAAAGGGTGCCCTTTTAGCTCGGAAAAGTTTCTGGATCGCTGATTGGTTGGCTGAGATAATTCTAACCAATCAGCGATCAGGAAACTTTTCCGAGCTAAAAGGGCACCGCTGCGAGTCGGTGCAAATATGCCTCGATAAAAGAAATGGACTATAGTTAGAGCACATACCTTCGCCTATACTATGTTATATATCACAAGATCGACAAGTGAATTATGCCCATTTTAACACTAGTTTTATGTTAAATCAGATAATAATGGTCACGATGTGGCAAAAACACATTTCTGACCTTTTCGTGACCACGGCCTTGATTTTTGAACTTAATTACTCAAAATCTAATCAAATTGTCCTTTGATCGAGTCCGATCATCCCACCAAAATTCAAGATTCGGTTAAATAGTTTTTGAATTATGGGAATCACAAAAACACAAAGAGACATAAGAATAAATAAATACAAGCCGCCTATCAAAACACAACCTGCTGGTGAAGGTAAAACTCTTGTTAACATCGATGGAACTTCCAACTACTCTCTATCTCTCCACCACCACAAGAGTTTTATAAAAGGACTAAATCTTCCCAGTATTGCAAAACATCACAAAGAACTTCCAACTACTCTCCATCTCTCCACCACCACAAGAGCTTTATAAAAGGACTAAATCTTCCCAGTATTGCAAAACATCACAAAGAACTTCCAACTACTCTCTATCTCTCCGCCACCACAAGAGCTTTATAAAAGGGACTAAATCTTCCCAGTATTGCAAAACATCACCAAGAACTTCCAACTACTCTCCATCTCTCCACCACCACAAGAGCTTTATAAAAGGACTAAATCTTCCCAGTATTACAAAACATCACCAAGAACTTCCAACTACTCTCTATCTCTCCACCACCACAAGAGCTTTATAAAAGGACTAAATCTTCCCAGTATTACAAAACATCACAAAGAACTTCCAACTACTCTCTATCTCTCCACCACCACAAGAGCTTAATAAAAGGACTCAATCTTCCCAGTATTACAAAACATCACAAAGAACTTCCAACTACTCTCTATCTCTCCACCACCACAAGAGCTTAATAAAAGGACTCAATCTTCCCAGTATTACAAAACATCACAAAGAACTTACAACTACTCTCTATCTCTCCACCACCACAAGAGCTTTATAAAAAGGACTAAATCTTCCCAGTATTACAAAACATCACAAAGAACTTCCAACTACTCTCTATCTCTCTACCACCACAAGAGCTTTATAAAAGGACTAAATCTTCCCAGTATTACAAAACATCACAAAGAACTTCCAACTACTCTCTATCTCTCCACCACCACAAGAGCTTTATAAAAAGGACTAAATCTTCCCAGTATTACAAAACATCACAAAGAACTTCCAACTACTCTCTATCTCTCCACCACCACAAGAGTTTTATAAAAAGGACTAAATCTTCCCAGTATTACAAAACATCACCAAGAACCTCCAACTACTCTCTATCTCTCCACCACCACAAGAGCTTTATAAAAGGACTAAATCTTCCCAGTATTGCAAAACATCACAAAATCTGGCTAACTGGTAAAACGGGGGGAAAAATGCGACAAAATCTCGCAAACACACGGGGCAAAATCTTGCGAGTCATAAATAATCATGGTGTGATCCTTACGCATTTGTCAGGTTCCCATGTGTATTACTGAACCAGAAAACAAAACAAGATTAAAGTTAATGCAGTGCATAGCAAAGCGGATTAAACAAACTGGCGAGAGGAGCTCTGTGTATATTTCTGATTTTTCTTTTTTTGAGCTGTGTTTATTTCTGAAAGATTTTTTTTTTTTTTTTTTTTGAGGAGCTCTGCGTATATTTCTGAAAGAATTTTTTTCTTTTTTTTGAGGAGCTCTGTGTATATTTCTGGAAGAATTTTTTTTTTAGGAGCTCTGTGTATATTTCTGGAAGATTTTTTTTTTTTTTTTGAGGAGCTCTGTGTATATTTCTGGAAGAATTTTTTTTTTTTTTTGAGGAGCTCTGTGTATATTTCTGGAAGATTTTTTTTTTTTTTTTGAGGAGCTCTGTGTATATTTCTGGAAGAATTTTTTTTTTTTAGGAGCTCTGTGTATATTTCTGGAAGATTTTTTTTTTTTTTTTTTGAGGAGCTCTGTGTATATTTCTGAAAGATTTTTTTTTTTGAGGAGCTCTGTGTATATTTCTGAAAGAATTTTTTTTTTTTTTTTTTTTTTAAATACAGGTTGCTCAGCTATGAATCTGTCTGTATTCATCGAAGTGAGTAAAGGCCGAAGCAAAGAGCAAGAGACGATCATTTAATACAATCAAACAAGTTATTTTCAAGTTTTTATAGTTTATATATGAAAGATTTGTTTTAATATTATTACTGTTCTTAAACTTCTATTGTAGTTTTTCCTTATTTCCTTTCTTCACTGGGCTATTTTTCCCTGATGGAGCCCCTAGGCTTATGGCATTCTGCTTTTCCAACTAGGGGTGTAGCTTAGCAATTAATAATAATAATAATAATAATAATAATAATAATACAGTTTATTTCTTATTTCCTTTCCTCACTGGGCTATTTTTCCCTGATGGAGCCCCTAGGCTTATAGCATTCTGCTTTTCCAACTAAGGTTGTAGCTTAGCAAGTAATAATAATAATAATAATAATAATAATAATAATAATAATAATAGTTTATTTCTTATTTCCTTTCCTCACTGGGCTATTTTTCCCTGTTGGAGCCCCTGGGCTTATAGCATTCTGCTTTTCCAACTAGGGTTGTAGCTGAGCAATTAATAATAATAATAATAATAATAATAATAATAATAATAATAATAATAATAATAATAATAATAATAATAATAATAATAAAGGATGGAATTAAAGCTTTAAAATATAACACTATTCAATAAACTAATGTATAGTTTACGTTTTTTTAATTCATCGTTTTCGTACGTTTTTTTAAATCATCGTTTTCGTACGTTTTTATAATTCATCGTTTTCGTACGTTTTTTAAATTCATCGTTTTCGTACGTTTTTTTAATTCATCGTTTTCGTACGTTTTTTTTAATTCATCGTTTTCGTACGTTTTTTTAATTCATCGTTTTCGTACGTTTTTTTTTAATTCATCGTTTTCGTACGTTTTTTTTATTTCATCGTTTTCATGCGTTTTTTTTAATTCATCGTTTTCGTACGTTTTTTTTAATTCATCGTTTTCGTACGTTTTTTTTAATTCATCGTTTTCGTACGTTTTTTTAATTCATCGTTTTCGTACGTTTTTTACAATTCATCGTTTTCGTAGGTTTTTTAATTCATCGTTTTCGTACGTTTTTTCAATTCATCGTTTTCGTACGTTTTTTAATTCATAGTTTTCGTACGTTTTTTTTAATTCATCATTTTCGTACGTTTTTTTTAATTCATCGTTTTCGTACGTTTTTTTAATTCATCGTTTTCGTACGTTTTTTTTTAATTCATCGTTTTCGTACGTTTTTTTAATTCATCGTTTTCGTACGTTTTTTTAATTCATCGTTTTCGTACGTTTTTTTAATTCATCGTTTTCTTACGTTTTTTTAATTCATCTTTTTCGTAGGTTTTTTTAATTCATCGTTTTCGTACGTTTTTTAATTCATCGTTTTCGTACGTTTTTTTAATTCATCGTTTTCGTACGTTTTTTTAATTCACCGTTTTCGTACGTTTTTTTAATTCATCGTTTTCGTACGTTTTTTTTAATTCATCGTTTTCGAACGTTTTTTTAATTCATCGTTTTCTTACGTTTTTTTAATTCATCTTTTTCGTAGGTTTTTTTAATTCATCGTTTTCGTACGTTTTTTAATTCATCGTTTTCGTACGTTTTTTTTAATTCATCGTTTTCGTACGTTTTTTTAATTCATCGTTTTCGTACGTTTTTTTAATTCATCGTTTTCGTATGTTTTTTTAATTCATCGTTTTCGAACGTTTTTTTAATTCATCGTTTTCGTACGTTTTTTTAATTCATCGTTTTCGTACGTTTCTTTAATTCATCGTTTTCGTACGTTTTTTAAATTCATCGTTTTCATACGTTTTTTTAATTCATCGTTTTCGTACGTTTTTCTAATTCATCGTTTTCGTACGTTTTTTTTTTAATTCATCGTTTTCGTAGGTTTTTTTAATTCATCGTTTTCGTACGTTTTTTCAATTCATCGTTTTCGTACGTTTTTTCAATTCATCGTTTTCGTACGTTTTTTAATTCATCGTTTTCATACATTTTTTTAATTCATCGTTTTCGTACATTTTTTTAATTCATCGTTTTCGTACGTTTTTTTAATTCATCGTTTTCGTACGTTTTTTAATTCGTCGTTTTCGAACGTTTTTTTAATTCATCGTTTTCGCATGTTTTTTTTTTAATTCATAGTTTTCATACGTTTTTTTAATTCATCGTTTTCGAACGTTTTTTTAATTCATCGTTTTCGTACGTTTTTTAAATTCATCGTTTTCGTACGTTTTTTTAATTCATCGTTCTCGTACGTTTTTTTTTTAATTCATCGTTTTCGTACGTTTTTTTTTTAATTCATCGTTTTCGTACGTTTTTTTAATTCATCGTTTTCGTACGTTTTTTTTTAATTCATCGTTTTCGTACGTTTTTTTAATTCATCGTTTTCGACCTCCCTGGGCGAAATACTCTCGTACGTTTTTTTAATTCATCGTTTTTGTACATTTTTTTAATTCATCGTTTTCGTACGTTTTTTAAATTCATCGTTTTCAACCTCCCTGGACGAAATACTCCAACAAGGAGAAACGAAAAAGGTTCTAAACAAACCAACAAATACGTCGGTTGTATCTCGCTTTTCTTTGAAGGCAAAATTCCTATCTTCAGTTCGCATTCCGATTCAGCACACGATGCACTGACCAGCTCTTTACGAAAATCGCACACTGGCCGTTTTAAAGCCAGGAAATTTAATTTTCTCCATGAACGATGAAAATCTTCGAAATCGATCTGATTCTGGATTTAATTTTCTCCAGGAACGATGAAAATCTTCGAAATCGATCTGATTCTAGATTTAATTTTCTCCAGGAACGATGAAAATCTTCGAAATCGATCTGATTCTAGATTTAATTTTCTCCAGGAACGATGAAAATCTTCGAAATCGATCTGATTCTAGATTTAATTTTCTCCAGGAACGATGAAAATCTTCGAAATCGATCTGACTCTAAGATTTAATTTTCTCCAGGAACGATGAAAATCTTCGAAATCGATCTGACTCTAAGATTTAATTTTCTCCAGGAACGATGAAAATCTTCGAAATCGATCTGACTCTAAGATTTAATTTTCTCCAGGAACGATGAAAATCTTCGAAATCGATCTGACTCTAAGATTTAATTTTCTCCAGGAACGATGAAAATCTTCGAAATCGATCTGACTCTAAGATTTAATTTTCTCCAGGAACGATGAAAATCTTCGAAATCGATCTGACTCTAAGATTTAATTTTCTCCAGGAACGATGAAAATCTTCGAAATCGATCTGACTCTAAGATTTAATTTTCTCCAGGAACGATGAAAATCTTCGAAATCGATCTGACTCTAAGATTTAATTTTCTCCAGGAACGATGAAAATCTTCGAAATCGATCTGACTCTAGATTTAATTTTCTCCAGAAACGATGAAAATCTTCGAAATCGATCTGATTCTAGATTTAATTTTCTCCAGGAACGATGAAAATCTTCGAAATCGATCTGATTCTAGATTTAATTTTCTCCAGGAACGATGAAAATCTTCGAAATCGATCTGATTCTAGATTTAATTTTCTCCAGGAACGATGAAAATCTTCGAAATCGATCTGATTCTAGATTTAATTTTCTCCAGGAACGATGAAAATCTTCGAAATCGATCTGACTCTAGATTTAATTTTCTCCAGGAACGATGAAAATCTTCGAAATCGATCTGACTCTAGATTTAATTTTCTCCAGGAACGATGAAAATCTTCGAAATCGATCTCATTCTAGATTTAATTTTCTCCAGGAACGATGAAAATCTTCGAAATCGATCTGACTCTAGATTTAATTTTCTCCAGGAACGATGAAAATCTTCGAAATCGATCTGACTCTAGATTTAATTTTCTCCAGGAACGATGAAAATCTTCGAAATCGATCTGACTCTAGATTTAATTTTCTCCAGGAACGATGAAAATCTTCGAAATCGATCTCATTCTAGATTTAATTTTCTCCAGGAACGATGAAAATCTTCGAAATCGATCTGACTCTAGATTTAATTTTCTCCAGGAACGATGAAAATCTTCGAAATCGATCTGACTCTGGATTTAATTTTCTCCAGGAAGGATGAAAATCTTCGAAATCGATCTGACTCTGGATTTAATTTTCTCCAGGAAGGATGAAAATCTTCGAAATCGATCTCATTCTGGATTTAATTTTCTCCAGGAAGGATGAAAATCTTCGAAATCGATCTGATTCTAGATTTAATTTTCTCCAGGAAGGATGAAAATCTTCGAAATCGATCTGATTCTAGATTTAATTTTCTCCAGGAAGGATGAAAATCTTCGAAATCGATCTGATTCTAGATTTAATTTTCTCCAGGAAGGATGAAAATCTTCGAAATCGATCTGATTCTAGATTTAGTTTTCTCCAGGAAGGATGAAAATCTTCGAAATCGATCTGATTCTAGATTTAGTTTTCTCCAGGAAGGATGAAAATCTTCGAAATCGATCTGATTCTAGATTTAGTTTTCTCCAGGAAGGATGAAAATCTTCGAAATCGATCTGATTCTAGATTTAGTTTTCTCCAGGAAGGATGAAAATCTTCGAAATCGATCTGATTCTAGATTTAGTTTTCTCCAGGAACGATGAAAATCTTCGAAATCGATCTGATTCTAGATTTAGTTTTCTCCAGGAACGATGAAAATCTTCGAAATCGATCTGATTCTAGATTTAGTTTTCTCCAGGAACGATGAAAATCTTCGAAATCGATCTGATTCTAGATTTAGTTTTCTCCAGGAACGATGAAAATCTTCGAAATCGATCTGATTCTAGATTTAGTTTTCTCCAGGAACGATGAAAATCTTCGAAATCGATCTGATTCTAGATTTAGTTTTCTCCAGGAACGATGAAAATCTTCGAAATCGATCTGATTCTAGATTTAGTTTTCTCCAGGAACGATGAAAATCTTCGAAATCGATCTGATTCTAGATTTAGTTTTCTCCAGGAACGATGAAAATCTTCGAAATCGATCTGATTCTAGATTTAGTTTTCTCCAGGAACGATGAAAATCTTCGAAATCGATCTGATTCTAGATTTAGTTTTCTCCAGGAACGATGAAAATCTTCGAAATCGATCTGATTCTAGATTTAATTTTCTCCAGGAACGATGAAAATCTTCGAAATCGATCTGATTCTAGATTTAATTTTCTCCAGAACGATGAAAATCTTCGAAATCGATCTGATTCTAGATTTAGTTTTCTCCAGGAACGATGAAAATCTTCGAAATCGATCTAATTCTAGATTTAGTTTTCTCCAGGAACGATGAAAATCTTCGAAATCGATCTAATTCTAGATTTAGTTTTCTCCAGGAACGATGAAAATCTTCGAAATCGATCTAATTCTAGATTTAGTTTTCTCCAGGAACGATGAAAATCTTCGAAATCGATCTAATTCTAGATTTAATTTTCTCCAGGAACGATGAAAATCTTCGAAATCGATCTAATTCTAAATTTAATTTTCCCCAGGAACGATGAAAATCTTCGAAATCGACCTGATTCTAGTTCAAAGATGGCGATAAATGGTTTCTAACTGACAGATGATATTACCATTACTTGCTAAGCTACAACCCTAGTTGGAAAAGCAGAATGTTATAAGCCCAAGGGCTCCAACAAGGAAAATAGCCTATAATCCATTTCTTTTAGCGATGCATATTTGCACCGACTCGCGGCGGTGCCCTTTTAGCTCGGAAAAGTTTCCGGATCGCTGATTGGTTAGAATTATCTTATCCAACCAATCAGCGATCCGGAAACTTTCCCGAGCTAAAAGGGCACCGCGGCAAATCGGTGCAAATATGCATCGCTAAAAGAAATGGACTATAGTTAAGGAAGTAAATAAGGAAATAAATAGATCATGTGCCTGAGTGTACCCTAAAGCAAGAGAAATCTAATCCAAGATAGTGGAAGGCCATGGTATAGAGGCTATGGCGTTACCCAAGACTAGAGAACAATGATTACATTTTGGAGTGTCCTTTACCTCTGCCTCAACAGAGCAATACGTCACTAGATTTTAAATGATTATCAAAAGGCCATAAAAATGAAATAAGAATGGCAAGGTCAACGCCAATTAAAAGGAAAATCATACTTAAAACAGGGTGAACCCTATGGTCAACGCCAATTAAAAGGAGAATCATACTTAAAACAGGGTGAACCCACTATTAATATAAAGTGTCCACTTAGTTTTTAACATAACTAAAGATTGCACATTAATTATTTTAATGTGCAGTATATATTTAGTGCTATTATTCAGTTTCTTACAACATAAATTAATTTGAAAATATAATAAGATACGTTTTCGAAACGATTTTTCCCTATTTGTTGAAAAATTATTTAATAATACTGCCCCCCTCTCTCTCTCTCTCTCTCTCTCTCTCTCTCTCTCTCTCTCTTTTATTGGGATCGAACCATAGTCTCCTCTTCAAATGAATGGCAAGGAAGGTAGCTATCAATCATGGCACCAGAAGCCTTGAAAGATGCCGGAACTTAAGTGCTTACTACATTTCAGTATCTCTTTTCATGGGTTTTGTTGGCAGGATTGATAGTGTGACGGGCCGAGAGAGGGTTGTGAACTCAAAGGCAGGATGCAAGTGAACTCAAAGGCAGGATGCAATCAACTGAGTACTATATTAAAGAACACTCTCCTTTATATACAAAACCTCAAGGCAACAGGAAAATACATGTTCGAGGAAATGACAATGTAACAGAGGAAAACCGGAGACATGATTATTCAGGTTCTTTTTAGTGCGAGGGAAGAGCGCAGATACAAGCATAATATATATAAAATAATATATGTACGATCGTGTGACACACGGTTGGTACAATAGCAACCTTGCCTTTCCTTTGAAGAGACAAGGGTTCGATCCCAATATGGGGTAGACATTTATTTCTATTGAACACGGAATTGTTTTCATCATACTCTGACTCGTTAGGGGTCATGCCAGATTAAATGCTACCAATTGAGTCAGCTGGTGGGACGGGAAGTTGGGTAAACTCGCTGGTAAGCTAAACATGAGTCTCATCAGATAAATGCTGAAATGCAGTCAACACTTCTTTTAGGGCCTCTGATGACATACTTGATAGCTGCCTTGCCCTTAGACTAGGATTTTATCCCAAAGTGAAGTAGAAATTTATTTCTATTAAACATGATATAGTGTTGATTTTCCATGTCTATGCATATATGTGTATGTATAATTATATATGTATATGTATATGTGTATGTATATATATATATATATATATATATATATATATATATATATATATATATATATATATATATATATATATATATATATATATGGTGCATGTATGTGTATATATTTCCAATGACCCCGACCACGGTGCAGCGATGCAAATTGCAAAATAATGTTCAAACGTATTTTTCTATTTATCTAACAATTGTGTGGGAGTACCTTCTGGGCGGCAAAGAAGAAAACAGTCGAGTGACTCCGTAGGTAAATATTCATGGAAAACGTCCGAGCAAATAAATGGTTGCCTTGAGGCTGTAACTAATAAAAAAAAAAAACATTCCGCAGACACTGCCCCTTGAAGATATATGCATTATAAATAGTTTCCCAGCTGCTTCAACAACAAAGGTTACAAAGGTCTATTACTGTAAATATTTTCTGATTCAGGTGTACTCTGTTAATACA